>NW_022475316.1:0-172488 GCF_009193585.1 Aspergillus caelatus | reverse complement strand
ACGGAAAAAAAAAAAAAAAAAGAACAAGAAAAAGACTTCTCCCCCACCACATATTTGCCCAATCAAGTAGTTTGTCGGCCAACCCCATCCGTCAGGTTGAATCTTTGGGTCAACCTAACCTAAGCTATGGTAATTGATTTCCGCAGACCCTGTCCAGACTTACCCCATTCTACAACCAGACTTGACACCCAGAGGATCGATTTGGACGATGAGGCCTGGCTCCCGTTGTCTACATTATGGTTTCTGGACCGTGAACATGCTTAGACACGCCACACCCAAGGTGTTTCTACTTCCGTCCCAGTCTGGCGCTCGCTTCTTTTCTTTCTTTGATCATTTTCCCCCCGAACCTTTATTTTCCTTTTCCCATAGATATTTTCCTTTTTGGTATCGGACGATTCCCGTGACTAGAGTTCAAGCATATTTGGTAGAGAGGCTTAGACTCAACATCCTTACAGCAATCTGACTTGGCGTGACTCGCGTTCCACCCACTTAAACTACGGGGATTGATTACCTTTTGGCCCCAACTATTTTCATTTGGGTCCAAATTAACCTGCGATGGAGGGGGCACGTAGAAGCAGAGGAATGCAGTGGAAGGGGAAGAATTCCTTCGGTTCTTTTCGAGATGGGACCGCAGGAAGGGGACTTAGCAATTTCCGGAATAGACAGTACTAGTAGCAGTACTTACTACCAGGGGGGGGGGAAGAATTAGAATAAATTAATCCTGGTGGTGGTGGTGCTGCCATGTGGTCCTCGCCCGAACAATGTGACTAATGAAACTCATGGGCAGCCACGCCGCCGTCCAAAGTAACCCTCCATGAATGGGGGCTAATCCAGGCCTCACATTCCCTGTCGGTACTAAGTTAGGTGCTAACTGTATCTGCTCCATACATGTTAATCCTGCCTATCCTTTTTTTTTTTCCCTCACTTTTTTTTTTTATCGATATCTTTTTCTATTGATTATTTTGTATTTTTCTCTTCCCTTTCATTTTAAATTAAATTTTTTAAATCGAGAAATCCAAAAGGGAAATTGACGGGAGGAGGCTCAAAACCATGATTTTCAGGAATCCTCGGTTTTTAACCCATCCAACTACTAATAATAATTCCCTTCGGGCTCCTATTGTGGTTATAGTCCATACTTCTCCCCTCCACCTCTCATCTCTTGTCTTTTCAATTTTCCCCATCCCCACATCATCTGCTGAAGGTATCCTTGAATTGTGTGTATTTTCTTTTTCTTTTCTTCTCTTACTTTTTTTTATTACTACTACATTCTCAGGAGATCAGCATCTGACCTGCCGTCTCGTGGCGTTTGGAACGCATCCCCAGAGATTCGACTAGTCCCCTACTTTCCTAAGTTTCTTTCTTTCTTTTTTTTATTTAATTTTTTTTATTTATTTAAATTAAACATTTTCTTTTTATTTCCCTTTGGTTAAATTATTTTTCCTCTTTTTCTTAATTTTTTTTTTTTATCTTTTCCTGTTTGATCTAAACCTTTCCTTACCTTATTATGAGTGGTCTCTCAGCTCGAGAGGCTGCATGCATTCCTGGACTATTCGCCTACTACGGGCCCTGACTGTGACTTAATTATAACCCTCCACCTCTTATAATCCTTTGACTCCTCTTGTTCCTGTCAAAATATTCGTCAAAATAAAACAGCCCAATTCCCCTCCCTTGCCGTTATCTCGTATTCCCCACGTGCGGACATTCTTCATCTCGTTCCTCGTTTCTTCCTCCACCCGGGGCTGAGGCTCGAGGTTATTTTTGGAGTCTGCATCTCTAGGCTTGGCTATTAGTTACTGCTATATACCTGCATCTCTCCTCTGTCTTCCCCTCTTCCCCCATTTACCTTTCGAGACATAACCCGAAAAGAGACTACCTCTTTGTTGTCATTCGACCCTTGCCCACTGTCTTGTTGCGCATTGTTGTGTTGTGCCACGCCTTCTACACATCCTATAGCTGCCGAGTGGGGTAGCACCGTTTGTTTCCATTGAGACCATTGCATTGTCTTGCGCCTTTCCAGTATCCAGACAATATGGCTGGTCCCGGTGGTGGTCCTCCTCGCAAGAGCCATACCAAGTCTCGTTTCGGTTGCAAAACATGTAAGAGACGACACATTCGTTGCGATGAGAGTTTTCCACAATGGTACGCATCTACTACATCGCCATCTTGTGCAAATGTGCTGTGGCTGACGGGCAGTGTAGCCGGAATTGTACCAAACATAACTGTCGCTGCGACTACATGGATGTCGCTACCGTCCACGACGAATCATCTACCACCCGCAAAATCCCCGATCTTCTCATGTCCGCCGAAATCGAGACGGAAATCAAGAATTGGCACATCACGGGTGTGCCTCCGTTCCCAGAACTGGTACAGTACCCACGCAGTTGTTGGAGCAAACTCTCGCGAACCGATCTTCGTTTAATCCACCATATTATCGGATTGTCCATCGACCTACATCGTCGCGGCTTTAGTAACTCCACGATCTGGGCGCAGAAGATGCCAACGTAAGCACAGAGGCTGAGTTTTGTTTCGTGAATGAGGGGACTAATATCCGACAGATTTCTCAATATAGCGATTACGAATGACTTTGTCATGAGTTCCATCCTTACCTTATCAGCGTCACATTTGGCCTGGATCACGCGAAATAAAGAAACTAAGCAGCTCGCTTATCATCACAGGGGGGTTGCGATTCAGGGGTTGCACAAGGCTATCGGTACTTTCTCGAAAGGCAACTGTGACGCTATCCTCGCAGCCTCCATCCTCCTTTCCTGGCAGGCTTCGGAATGGTATGTGGTTCTACGAACCCGGTTCCGCGTAATACTAACAGCTTTCTAGGCATAGCTGGGCGTCCCTGCAACAGGGACTCACAACCGTCCTGAACTCAATGCATCCGATCTGGAAACACGAATCCGAACTAGCCATGTACCTGGAGAACCAACGGTATTTGGGATGTACTAATACGCCAATGATGACGGGCTACCAGTTCCAGGACGAGGACCTTGTTAGCCTCGACCAAACGACCATTGCCCTTCAGAACGTCCAGAAGCGCGTGGCTCACAACCCCGAACACTACCGTCGGATCGGAGAACTCCTTGAATTCGTAAGCCATTTCAGGCGAGATCTTCTGTCCCTGACCCCGGAACAGGCCTTTGAGCGCATGCAGCCCCTGCGAAGATGGCTCTTTTGGCTTCCCCCCGCCATGCTCCGAGGCGGAGACGCAGATCTCGGAGCCCTTGCCATTCTTGCTCAATTCTTCGGTATTGGCGTGGTTCTGGATAGTTTATTCCCTGACCTGGGAGGCGCATACCTCGGCCCGCTATCCGTCGGCCCCATCGAAGACATTTATCGAATCATTATTACTAGAAGCATGTCGGAGCCATACAACCCAGATCTCCAGTTAGCCTCGACTATCATGGAATTACCCCGACATATCGTTGCCCAATATAAAAGCCGACTTCAGTGGTCGCCACGGACCTCACTCGACTACTCCCCGTCTCCTGCGAGCCCTTACCATACTATGCAAGATTATACTCTAGCATCATCATCCTCCCCTTCCTCTACCGCTACATGCGCACCTTACACCCCGCCGCTCCAGTCTCCACCAGCTGTGACGGTCGCTAGCTCTCCATTCGATGTAAATGGTACCTACGTCACAGCACCAGGCGTGCAGAGTCTTTACCCACCGTCTCCAAGTTTGCTCTCAGACCCACGAGAAGAACTATGTGAATACAGCCATGCCGGCTCGCTTCATCAGTCGCCCACCTATCCACCACCATATGTGGATGATATGGTGTGCGGGGAGCTATCTCGAGTGGACGGAACCGTCGGACTGAATGTGGATCTCTACGGCGAGCCTCAACAGATCGTGGGAGGATATAGTACTGCGGAGCCGTGCTGGACTGGAAGTATCTGCACGTGAAGGTGGGAAGATGGTCGACAGAACCAGTGGAGGAAAAAAAGAGAAAAGAGAAAAAAAAAATTTATATACCCTTAACCAACTTGCATTCTATTTACACAGCATATGGGCTTGAGCTTGGATCTCACATGGGGTTGGATGGATAGAAGGGCTGGTACTCTTGTATTTTGGATGGGGGTTGTTTTCATTCTACTATTGTTGCACTTTGTGCACATTATTTTGGATTTTGCATGGCTGACATTCGTTACGAATCCTGCGATATGTTACAGTGGTACAGGAACACCAGGACAGAATGAGGCTACATGAGAGCATGGATTGATATGGATATTCAAAATCATATACCCGCTTGGCGTTTACTTTGAGATAATTAACGTGTATAATGAAATGACAAACTATCCCCGATCATCTTACTCCATTCTGTAAGGTTTCACCAGGTCATCTATTAATAGCAACGAGACGAAACGAAGCCATCAAGGGAGGCATGCGATCATGAAACGGTCGAGTTTCATGCGACTGGATCTGATCGGCAACCTACAGAACTTGACCTGTACAGTACGTACCTGCACGAAGTGGTTAACAGGAAAGGATGATCATCGACGTCAATACCACGAGGTCGGGATATATTTAGAAGCCCGCATATTTAGTTTAAATCTCAAGTAAGGACCTCAGGAACGTACACTGTACAGTACTGTACCCGCCGATCCCCCAAACCCTACCTCCTCAAGCAAATAGTACCAAATAACTTACTCTTATGTAGAGGCATACAGACAAGCAAGCCACCCCAGACACACGGAACAAGACAGTTGCCTCCATACCCACCATCCAAACACATCTACACATATACCAGCACATAAAATAGATAAAATACCAGGTCCCATAGATACAGAACCGCTGCATACAAACCCCCCAGACCCCAAGATCTTGAAAACAAAAGTTAAAAGATATATATAGATAACCCACCAACCACCCCCAAAACTCTAACCCAAACAACAAGGAAGTTTACCTTTCCCTTCCTCGAATGAAAATTCGAGGAAAACGAGATACAGACACCCTGCCATCACCGAGATGATGATGATGATGATCGGCATGATGCATGGGGAAAAAAACAAGGGCCCGGACTAACTTGTTTTGGATGGGCTCGTATTCGGTAGACAGATCGATGGGCGGGTGGATGAGGCTAGGAAATTTTAGCTAGCTTTGACTTTGGGGAAAGCGCGTGGGGCTGGCTTAGGTAGGTAGGGCTATATTGGTTGTTGTTATAGGGTCTGTGGTTTGTGTTAGCTTGGTGGAATACGAGTTTTATTCTGGTAGGGATTTTATTTTTATTTTTTTTTTTTGGGTGGGGTGGGGGGATTTATATGTATATATTCTGGGAGGGTGTGATTGCTTTCTATTGTGTTATAGTAGTGTTGTTGGTGATGTATTTGTGTTTGATGGTTTGTTTTGTAGCTAGCGGTTATTGTTTTCTCTCTGTAGAATTAACGGGGTGGGAGGTTATTCCTTGCGGAGATCTCTCTTGTCAAGAATATATTTGAAGAGGACGGGGGACTATAGGGCTTTACTAGTTGTAGTTTCGCGCTGCAAGAAATAGTTGTCCTGCCATGGCTGAGAGCATGCTATACCGTCGAATCGAGTAATAATATCTTTTGTCCCGATGCGATCAGTACTTCAATGACAGTGTGACCACGCATTTAGATTGTAGTGCCGAAGTGTCTTCGGGGTTTTCTACGAATGGAACTTATTTTTCTTGGTCAAGTGAGGAATCTTGCTCGGACACAAGTTCAATATTCGCTCCGAACAAGCCCTAAAGCTCAATCCTGCCACGTCTCGAACGTATTCGACGACGTGATGGAGCCATGTCTCGTTTTCACACAGTATATTAGATCGTAAGCCTCTAGTATAGCAAAATATCAAATGTGGAAAGCCAGACACGGGCAGTGCTGGACTAACAGACAGCTCTAGAGAAACAAAGGGCTTCGAGGTACCCTGCTCTCTCTGCATAACTGCTTGAATACCCGTGTACTGCGCGCCCTGTTAGCTTCTGTCTATATACAGGTTCGATCGATATATGGTAAGATTTGGAAATATATGCTGAGGGAGACACGCAGATCAATTCAGAATTCGACCCAACAGTGTCGGAGAATCCCCATTATATATGTTTCTCTAGGAACCGTCGGTTTCGATACCTGGATCTGAGGCTATATGCCCTCAGTTGGGACTGTGCTCTCAAAGATACGAAACTCAAACTGGTGGGAGAAAGCTCTGAATCGATCCATAACACAATGCTGATGGCCGACGAGGCACCCATTGAATGGAAGGCACCCGATGCAGATGCTTGTTGGATTGTAGGTTGTCAGAATGCCACATACTCACAAGACTTTTTGATATTTGCCCTGGTATTTATTCGAGGCAGAGCAGTATGTGAAAAGCAGCAAGCACACAAAAACAGCGCAAGACCCCGAGTATGCGATAGGACCTATTGAATAATTCACTTTAGGATCGTTAACCAGACATACATGTACCAGAATAGTCACTTGATCGTCCAGAAACAAGATTCAATCACCGGCCGAAGGATCCTATGCTCTACAAATGAAGGCGTGGGCCATCTGGCCGGATCATCTAAATATTATTTAGGGACCAGATATCTTAAGAGGATGATCTTGCCCATTTATAACGTTGAACCACTTGACTGCACTTCTCAAGGTATGGCCTGTGGTCCTGGAAATCTTTGAACGCGCTCGAGCATGTTGTTATCACGTTCGAAATTCGGAAAGACACCGGCAGAGCATATTAACAACGGAATTATCTCGAAATTGAGCCTTTGTGAAGTGTTAATCTTGGTCGGTCGGCTAGCAGTTCCTACCGCGATCTAGATAGCAACATGCTTGAGGCTTCGGTGGATGACTTTGCTGTCCCTGACAAAGCAATCCCGTTTATTGCAGTGTAAGGGGTTCGTAGAGAGCCCGATCGACACAAAATAGGTCCCTGAGGAGTAGATTGCGCGGCTGCGGAGAGGTGAAAGTGAGGGGAGGATTAGAAGAAGGGAAACTGGACTTAGTCAGGAAGATGCCATGAAGTGGAAAACTACCAAGGGCAAGGAAGATTCGGCAGTTGGAAGTGGTGCTATTCTGCCGCTGTGATATGGAACTGGCAGCATTAATCGTTGGTACTCAATCAAATCGATTTGACTTTGTACATGTGATCTTCCCTTGCCCCGGTTCTAGACTATTGGCAGTTAGCGTAGCCACGTGAGCCATACTCTATTTTTCGGGCGAAGGCAAAATGAACCACTTCATTACATCACTGACTTTCGATAGTGGTCGATCTTATAGCATAATTCGCTTTTTTGGGGTACCGTGCACGTTCCTTGACCAGTCTTTATATACAGGAACACATAAGGGGCACCGTCTCCATCTGGTTCGTGTTATTCATGTTCCAAAAGCCAAAAGGGGGGATCTGCTGCCCTAGCTCCTTGATATTCCGGGCAGGTGGAGGCCGAGCGTGGATCTCGCATGGCTTTCCGGCATGTGCGCTCACTATCTGATAATTAGTCAGTACTAAGCTTTTCAAGTCCTCAAGTTTGAAGTCATTGATGGCCAATACAGTTTGCCTTCTATCGCAGACCAAAAAGTAGTCACTTGGCATAATGATTTTCATATGTTGCATGCAATGTCAAATTACACCATGCCTTGTAACTGCCCTGTCACTCATCTCCGGTGGCGGAACTTCTCCGATTTTGCTGTCTACCGGCACACACTGTGCTCCACATCTGTATCAGTTGTCCTGATTGAGTTTCGACGCCGGTAATATGTGTGCCGAATTACTGACTAGTGGTTCATGCCTGAGATATCCGCCAATGGTTGTGCCAAACCATGGTTTACTGTGTATACTTGAACCCAATGCTAGTCATGGAGCCCACCAAACCCAATTACCGGGCAGGCCCAATAAAAAAAAAAAACCTTAAATACCTGCAGATCATTATACAGGGCTCTGCCCAGTAATAGGGAAGCGACGCCCTTTCCCACTTTATGGTTACTTGTCTCTGCCCACATGGCGACTAGACAGCCTTCTTGCTTTGTTCCTGCATCGAGCTTAATTGAGATCCAACCCCAGGGTTGAGTCAGGGTTATTACCATTCAGACATTCGTTTCTTATACTGAACGACAACCTCCATAAGGCCGACGCTCGATCGCACTATCTTCTGAAGTCTCCGTGGACTGCAGTTTTGTCGTTGGTCTATGCACGTATAAGACGTGGGCTAGGAAAAGCCCCTCTCTGGTGTCTCATCACTCAATTCAAGGCGCCGCCATATCGTCGTTAAGATGAACTATCGCAGTGAATCGATCATCATCGCCACCGCGGTGTCCGTGGGAATATCTTTAATATCGATGTGCCTGAGGTGTTTTGTGCGGTTGCGTGTTGTGCGGGCATTCGGCAAGGATGATGCCACAATGGTGGTGGCCATGGTAGGTCTTGTGGTATCATTCGAGTATGGATCGTGACTAACAATAGCAACACTTCTAGATCTTCAACTTGGCGTTTGCCATCTGTACTTTCGCTGGTGCTAAGTACGGGTTCGGACAACAAATGACCTGGTTTATGGACAAGCCGGGTTACCTTCGATATGCTTTGCTGGTGCGCTACTACTGATCGGCTCCCCATCCCCTGTATGGTCTAACGTCCCGTGTAGTACTGGTGGCTTGGGCAGAATTTCTACCTAGTCACTGCCATTATCGCAAAGATTTCCATCGCCATGACCCTTCTTCGTATTACTCCCAACAAAATCCACACCGTGATCCTGTACACTATCAGCGCATTGACGATCCTTGTCGGGACGATGTTTGTCCTGGTCAGCATCTTCGAATGTACCCCAGTCGACTTTTTCTGGAATCGCTTGACAAAAAGTGGCAAATGTGTCGACCCCAATGCCTTGGTGGGGATCGCATATACAGCCAGCGTTGTGGCAGCGATTGCCGATTTTATTCTCGGACTGTTACCATGCTTCATAGTTTGGAATTTGCAAATGAATAGACGGACGAAGATTGCTCTAGCAGGAATCATGGGCTTGGGCTGCATGTGAGTCTTCCTGGTCAAGGCTAGGACTATGAGCTTCCCTCTAACCCTACAAACAGTGCCGGTGCTACCG
Organism: Aspergillus caelatus; assembly: GCF_009193585.1. Lineage (NCBI taxonomy): Eukaryota > Fungi > Ascomycota > Eurotiomycetes > Eurotiales > Aspergillaceae > Aspergillus > Aspergillus caelatus. The sequence goes on along the minus strand of NW_022475316.1, from coordinate 163,429 downwards.
TCATCGCCCGCATACCGTACCTATCCGCATATAAACATGCAGACTTCTTGCACGCCACCCATGCAGTGTCAATTTGCTCGAACATCGAGACTGGCGTGGGTATCACCGCCAGCTCTCTTGCGACCCTTCGTCCTATCTTCCGTTTCCTACGCGACACGACGTCTGGCTCTCGCAGTCGCAAACGTCCCACTGAACACAGCTACCCATTATCAAGCGTTGCTAATAACAGTGACAGCCATCACTGGGCGGACAAGACCGGCGGGTACCACGGCATGTCTACAACCATTACCGGCCGTCAGCCGTCGATGCAGAATGTCAGCACAGAGAGTATCACGCCGCTGTACCAGGGCATGAAGGTCGAGCGGTCGTTCCAAGTCGAGCTTGCGTAATTTTCATGATCTGTTATGTTGATGTGTAATACCATTCATGTACATAGTTAATATACCCCCAATTGCTAGTAATACCCAGAAGTTAGGACGCAAATGAAGGAAGAACAGCACTACGCTACTTGTCGCCTCAGGCAGAATTTGGCCCTCTTATTACTAAGAAATGCTCCGCAGAGCTTGTTTGCATGTGAAACAAACAACCCCAACCCAAACCGCGATATCGTCATCAGCGGTTTGAAAAGCTCCATCCAACAACATATACATAATCATTGAAATTTTCATCCTGCATCGCTCATTAGACACCTTACGCCATATAATAGACACGGTACTCAAACCCAACCCTCAGAAGTCAACAAAAATGGCCGACGCAGGCGGCTGGAGCACAATCGAATCAGACGAAGTACGCCCACCACCCATCTACCCTCAACACAACCAAGACTAACAAACCTCCTTCCAAAAAACAGGGCGTCTTCACCTCCCTAATCGAAAACCTAGGCGTAAAAGGCGTCCAGTTCGAAGAACTCATCTCCCTAGATGCCGACACCATCCGCTCACTAAGGTGCATACGTCCCCATCTCACCTCCAAAACCACCTTCAAACCCATGGCTAACAAGAAATACCAAAAAAAAGCCCCGTCTACGGCGTAATCTTTCTCTTCAAATACCTCCGCGACCAAACGCCCACAACCCCCGAAGCCCCCATCGACGGAACCTACGACAAAACCGCGCCAGAGAATCTCTTCTTCGCGGCCCAGACAATCCAAAACGCCTGCGGCACGCAAGCCATCCTCTCTGTAATCCTCAACCAAGACAGCGCATCTTCAACACCCTACCCTATCGACATCGGAAATGAACTCCGCTCCTTTAAGGACTTCACGACGGGGTTCCCGGCGGATCTGCGCGGCGAGGCGCTCTCGAACTCCGAGACGGTGAGGACGGCGCATAATGCGTTTGCGCGGGCGAGTCCGTTTGTCGATGAGACGGTGCGCACCGCGAGAGATGAGGAAGGGGATGTGTATCATTTCATTGGGTATACGGCCGTGAATGGGACGTTGTATGAGTTGGATGGGTTGCAGCCGTATCCGATTAGTCATGGGGAGTGTGATGCGGAGAGGTTTCCTGAGAAGGTGATTGGGGTTTTGCAAAGGAGGATTGCGAGGTATCCTGAGGGGGAGACGAGGTTTAATCTCATGGCTGTTGTGAGGGATTTGAGGATGAGGGCGAGGGAGATTGGGGATGTGGAGATGTTGGAGAGGGAAGAGAGGAAGAGGAGAGCTTGGGATTGGGAGAATACTCTGCGGAGGTCGAACTTTGTTGGGTTTATTGGGGAGGTTTTGAAGGGGGTTGTTGGGATGAAGGAGAAAGATGGGAAGTTTGATGAGTGGGTTCAGAAGGCGAAGGGGGAGACGGAAAGGAGATTGAGACGGTGATTCTATCTGTCTTTCTTTCTTTCTTTCTTTCTTTCTTTCTTTCTTTCTTATTACCCTCTTGGTCGTTCTAGATTATGTGGTTTATATGATATACCGGATGTATACGATAGTAACGGCCAGGCAATATCAATTTGATGGTATTCATGGCATAACCCGTAATGCTGTCATAAAGCTAGTGTATGTATGTATGTACATCGTGAGTCATATCAATAACGCCGCACTGCCAATTTGTTGAAGACAGTTTGGTCACCAGGAATTAAAATGTCACAGGCCGTATTAGTACTCGATAAGGCGGGGTTTAATGTGTTGAACCAAAGCTGCAGGCAATTCCTCCTCCCGAACAAGGTTTAATGACAACAAATCTGCCCAGAAGAACATGGCCCGGTCTTGCGCATAAGCAAGGTAATCAAATTCGTCTGTCTCCTCCACATCAGCATCCGGCGGAGGGGTTGTTGAAGGTGTCCCCTCGGACTCTATGCCATTGGCGCCGTTTTGCTGGCCATTTGCCGCGGCATCGGCTGCGATGCCCTCTTCCATCCCGGGTACCTTCGCTTGCACTATTCCCCATGCCACCCACTGCGCTGAGTTGAACACACGCCAGAGCCGAGCCTGCTTGATTAATGATCGGATTTCCGCTTGCGTCCGGTCCTCCTGGGCCTTCTCAGCATCTACCAAGCTCTGTTGGTCCACATCCGGTCCCGCGTCAAGGTCCAAAGGAGCGAGTGAAGTGATGTTAGCAAGTTCTCCTGCTTGCATGAGTGGAGTTATAGATGGAGATGACCGCACGCCTAAGCCAGGTCGATGTGTCAAATAAGCACTGATAAAGCGATGTTGCTGCTCCAGGGTGGGGAAGTCTCTGTTGTTGCATGCCCAGGGTCTTTCTGGGTCATGATAATTGTAACACCATTCGGTCTATCTGGTCAGCAAGAGAGGAACGATATCTGCAGCACGCAGGGACTTACGAAATGGTTTGCGAACTCAAATCCAGGGAGATTCGCGGATGCATACTCAAAATCAATAACAACCAGCTGCTTATGCTCATTTTCCGGCCGCAGGAGCGGCGACTCAGAACTAGGTTCCATTCGAAGAAGATTACCGTATTGAGTCTGCATAGTCAGCCCTAGTCTAGAGGAATCGCCGGAGAACAGACAAAACTTACATCATTATGGGCAAAAACAAGTTGCCGCTTGATCTCCTGCATGCCACCATAGCCGTTTATGAGGTGATTTCGGTAACTGTCGACGGCTTTCCTGAACGTCAGCCACGGAACACCGCAGACAAAGCCTCGGCGTCGCCAAGGTTCTGCAACCGCTTTAATATCATTGTGCTTGGACTGGATTTCCTTATCCAACCAGTTGGTGACTTGCTCGCAGCGATCTACCCATTTGTCCCAGTTCTTAAATACCATCGGACCCCCCTCCCTCTCGGTATCGAGTAATTCAATGCCCTCATGCAGCTCTCTCATGCGTTTCGCGATTTGCTTCATTGTCCCGGGATCGCGCAGTTCTTTCGGAGTCAAAGGACGCGCCTCGAAGAACTCCTCGAAGCGGCCGTTATTGAAAGTTCCCAGCACTCGGGGCCCGATGTGCTTGCGACCCAGACGACGTAGGATCTGCAATTCGTTTTCCCGGTCGATGAGGTGATCCACCTGGGGGCCGTAAATGCGGAGGAGTAGCTTCCTAGTGGCAAGTTAAATCGAGCTTGTTTCTAGAATATGACCAGAGTACTTACGGTGGGGGCTTCCTGGGTACGAGGCTGTACGAGCCATCTTCGGCCCTGGGCGGAGGGATATTCTGAGGCGGCGTGACCACATACACAGCATTGGTTAGCGCACCACTCAGTCGAACTACTCCTATATCACCGGCGAGTTCCATCGGCAGCTTCCGCCACCCCTTGAGTTGTAGCGTGTGAGTGATACGCAATATCTCATTCTTGAATACAAACCAAGCCTCCCGATCCAGGGCCCGCCTGGCATTTGCACCTTCTTCATTCTCATCATCTTCGGCACCACCCCCGCTGTACGCGAGTGTCTTGGAGTTGTCTAACGTCGCATCAACACTGGGAGCAGCTGAGTCACCATCTAGGTAATCAGATTCAGAGGCAGAACCCCTCCGTAGACCCTTCACATGACGCCGGCGGGTTGATCGCCGAACGGGATAAGCAGGCGCAGCGCTGTCACTGCGTGAAGCGGCGTACTGGATGAGGATCTTCTCCAACTTGTCTAAGGCAAATACATTGTCCGCCCCATGGGAAGTTGTCCTTTCCAAATTGGCACCATCGCCATTACCAGGGTCTTCGTCATCCTCATCATCCCCATCACTCCCCGAACCGTCTGGTTGTGCATGCGCTTTTACTTTGGGATTTTTCCGTTTTGATTTTTCACGCTGAAGCCATTCCAAGACTTGGTGAAAAAGGGCATTTTGCGGATCTTCTTCGCCGTTCTGCATTTCTTGTTCATCCCGTGCTCCTGACTCGGTTATGACACTAGATTGACTGCTTAATGGCGCTGTGGGATAGAATGGGGGGCGTGCGGTTGCCTTTTTGCTTATGGCAGGATGTTGCTTTCTGGAGTCGGGCGCAATTGCGGTATTCCCATTGCCATTTGCGTGACGGGCCTTCTGCAGTGAGGCAATGCTAAGACCGGTACCGTAAATCGGTTGAAATCCTTTTGAAGATTGATTAGAATCCATCAATGATCATAAAGGTTGCGGCACAAAAGGGAGAAGAGAGAGAGGACGTAAGAGAGAAGGATATTATTGGCCCCAGGTAGAAAGTACACAAGTAGACGGTGCTTGAGGAATGGGCAGGGGTGATTGTTGAGTCGCAGTGGGCATCAGATCATCTGATCCGAGAGCAGAACCTCGGGAAATTTTTACTACTACAAATCGGATGATGGAAAAGGAACGGTAACCGCAAAGTTAAAAACCTTCTGCCTACCTTCAATGTCAGGACCAGAGTCCCCGTTGTGGTCGGTGAAGGAAGGCATATCCACGGACACGCAACAGTTTGAGCCAACAAAATGGACCCTGAGACAGAGGGAGTAGCCCAAGCTTCACACCTAGAGAGGGGAAGCTGGTCACACTTCGGCTATATATGGTTCCCTAGAGTGGCCCACGGGGAAACACTCGGGCCAGTCAAGGTCACAGGAGATAGAAATGCGAAGAAAGACTGGGTAACTTGCGGATTCGACGACGTGGACGGAGAGCGAAAGAGGACCCCTAAAAAGATTGTGGATTAGTTCGCCAAGTGGGGTCCCCGATAGGATGAACCAACGCTCGGCGATTCTGTCTCAACAGTTTCCACTTGCGATAAGAATAAAACCGAGATGATCGTGATAGTGGTGAATCAGCGGTTTGCATTTAAATAGGAGATGGTCGATAAGAAGAAGAGAAAATGGAGATAATAAATGCAATGACGACGCAGGCTTGATTAGAATGAGTGGCGAAAAAAGGAAAAATTCAGAAAATGAACAAGGGCTTATCGAGTGAAGGATTGAGAAAAGAGGGAACGGGACATGTGCTGTACTGCTGCGGACGGACTAGTGCCTCAGGTGACATGTTCCCACCGCATTTTCTCAGGCAGGAAAATCAAATCTCAAGAGAGAAGAAACCAAACAAAAATACCCCAATCGGCAGAATCCATCCATATCATATACCCATGTCGATAAGTATATGTTATGATGTTATTAATCTTGTGTCCCAAGGGGGGCAAACACCAACCCAAGGTGTCGAAGAGCATCGTCATGTTTGCTTGTCTTCCAGGCCAAGGGTCTGTGATTAAGCTTGGACCCTAAGAACTTAAGTATAATAAGGTGGCAGCCAGTCGGCGATAACCGTACTCTAGACTGAACGAGATAAGCCGGCCGGGTAGTACTGTGTAGTAGTATATCTCCTGGGAACTTGTCGCATAGGGTCTCCACTGCTCGGAAGTATGGTTCCAGGTACGATGCAGTAGTCGCATGGGAAGAGAAAAATCTATGTAATGGTGTAAAGTAACATCAACACAGATCAGTCATTAGCAAGTACTTCTATCGTCATCATGGTCCTCTTCGTACACGATGCCTGACTACCTATCAAGAACCATACTGTATCATTCCTCACGCTGTCACCAGCAATACATACGGAGATTTGTCGCATAGGGGAGAACGATTATTCGTGCCATACTTGACCGGAGGTCGCAAGGGCACAGCTCCATCCCGGAGTCATCCTTGGCGCATCAATGTGTGGTTCTAGTAGTAGAAAAGGTTTGGGATGAGGTTGCAAGAAAGAGGGGAAGGGCCCTGACTTCTTAAAGGAGGGGAAATGGTCACTGACCCCGGCAGCCTGAGGCACGTTTGCCTTGCAGAATGCCAAGAACGCCAATCAAAAACGACGCCATTCGTCCTCAAGCGTATAATGCAGTTAATTTATGGATCTTTAGGTAGCGTCTAAATACTACTAAAGTATCACACAATCATGCGCATTTTCCCAAGCACGTGCTGAAGGGCGATATATGTGGAGCTTCCGGGCGGTTACGGACATATGCCAAGTACCAACTTACTGTATACGAAACCCAACCTTCCGATCAGTTATTGATACCTTCGCTCTCTGATACTATGTATATATCACACCGAGATCTGTCGCCGCCCCTCGCCGCTCTGACAGAGCTTAATGATAGCTTACACTCCAAACCTTATAGCCCTCCTCAGATGCCTCGCGTCTCTGCAGAGCCAACGCTCCTTTGCTGTCTACCTCGATGGGCGTTGAGTCAGCATACTGCAATGTATACCCCTTGCCATTGCCAACAAAAGTGATCTTCACGTCCGCCGCCTGGCCACCCTGATCGCTAGACAATAGTGTGCCTTTTGGTCCGAGCCATTTGCCGTCTAGGGCACTAGAGATGTGAAACACTCCGCTCTGTTCACCACCGGAGTAATGGATCACCCATCGTTGTTTCTTATCACCATAGCCCGAGCTAGTGCGGCTGCTGCTGATTCGGGTGGCATTGCCCGCATTAGTGAGCGCATAGCCGGATTTCTCAAAGGCCAAGTAGCGACCTTCAGTTAGGTAACCTACTACCTCTTTGTACCCTTCCTCGAACCACAGGGCATCAGTGACGTTGCTTTGCTGGCCATATGGTACGGGAGGTCTCTGGGTTGGATGACTAGCTTGGCAGTTGGACGAACCAACGTACTTACCCAGGAGCGTGGCCGGCTCCTCTGCATCTGGCAAAGTGGGCAGGCTGGTATCAGGCTGATGGCAAAAGCGTTAGACTGCATCCTGTCGAGTTGGAAGGGGAGCTCTCTACATACGTGGTCCAGGTCTAATGCGCTCACGAGGTCTGACATGTGTTCTCGGCGCCACTGCACCATTTCCGGTGTTTCAACGTTTTCATATCCTCTGGCCTTTAACCATTGCTCGATGAAAAGGATTTGTGAGTTATGATCCGCGTGCTCAGTGAAGATGCGGTTGCCCCGTGTCCAGGGAGAAATCATATAGAAAGGAACCCTTAAGCCTATAGGCCACCGGGTATCAGCACAGTGGTCATCTCTTTGCCAGAGTTGCAGAGCTCACCTGGTCCAACATAAATCTTTCCGAATTTTCCGTATGGGTCTGTCATCCAGTCACCCGGAGTATCCTCAGGGGAGTGGAAAGGGACAACGTGATCCCCAAAACCACCCGTTTCTAAAAGTCGTCAGTCAGCGCTTGAACAGGCTTTGTAATAGGCCATCCTTACCATCATAACTGATTATTAGCAGAGTTGACGAGTACTTGGGGCTTTTCGTCACGGCATCCACCACCTTTTTCTGAAGCCAGGCACCGTCCTTTGGCATGTAGGGTGGATGTTCTGACAATTCGGCCGGACCGACGATGAAGCTGACTTCCGGGAGACTTCCATTAGCAGCGGCCTTGTAGAATGCGTCGAGACCCAGGTATGATAGTCCCTTTTTGGCTAGAGGTGATGATGCAGATGCATTTTGGTACTGCTGGAACCAAGCCAAAGGGTTATCATCAAAGTTATTCTTCTCCTGGTACACTTGCCACGAGACCCCAGCCTCTTCGTAAACCTCAAAGATGGTTTTCCATTTAAGAGGATAGCAGTTGATGTTGTCCGTATCGCACCCAGGCGTTTCGTTGTTGTCTATGTAAGGGCCCCCTTGGTCCGAGGTCTGGGGGCTTCCCGGGATATTAACAGAGCCGCTCACCAAGGTGACGCGATTGGGGTTAGTAGATGTGATCTGCGACTCTTGGTACATATCTCCAGCAGTCCAGCCCTCCGCAATGGCAAATTGGACCGGGATATCATTTCGCTTGAGATAACCCCAGCTCCAGGGGGTGTTGTTCCGCGCCCAGTTGTTGTTCAAGTCATGGTTGAGAGATGCTTGGTTGTCCTCATAGCCGTTGCTTCCTGCTACCATACATTGAATGGCATCATTCCAGTCTCCTCCTTTGTATCCCAGATACCACGGGAGAAGGGTCTTTGTATCTTCGGACATGGAGGGGTCTACCTTTCTATAAACGCAACAGTGAGTTAGCCATTATTCATAGCTTATAATTGTTCGTGTGCTCTCAAAACTGACTGATACCAGACGGATAAACCATCATCATTTACTTGGACGTTGGGGTCATTGAAGCCTCGAACACCTGCCATAGTACCAAAGTACTGCGCAAGAGATTAGTCAATGGTCCTGCGGGAGCAGATTCTAGAACCTAGACAGCACATACATTATTCCAGCTTCGATTTTCTTGCATGAAGATAACCACATGGTCAATGTCCTTCAAGGAACCAGCACGAGTAGGCCTGCTCCCAAGGAGCATGGCCAAGGTCACACCCAAGAGCATCGACATAATGGTGTGCTATCTTGAGCATGAGCAGAGAGGGCGTCGAGTTGATCCAGGGACTCGATCCAACAACATCTTGGTAATGGCCAATAAATATACCCTTGAAGGTTACATACGCGCCTGTCGGCACCTGCCGATGCAACAAGCATTTGCAGCATTAGTCAAGGAAACAATCAGAGGAAACGTGATGCACGTTGTCGATCGGATTTGACGAGCCATTGACATGCCGCATAATCGCCATTGTTGAGTTTGATGATGGCGGAAATTATAGCCCACCCGATATCCAAGCTTTCCGACTAGACCGTGACACAGTTGCAATGGGAATGCAAGATGATGCGGAGTTGTTGTTTAGCATTCGTTGGTCTCCTCGGTTAGAACATTGAGATAGGCACGTGTTGCATTCGGTTGGATGATTGAACATCAACCAATGGAGTACGATGGGGCCACCCGCAAGATATGACAAGATAATTTAATTTGCCGCGAGCTTTAGTGCCTGACGATCTATTGTTCTTGACCCCCAACACTTTCCGAGTAATCCGTCAATTGACAAGCAATACAGGTCTACCATCGCTGACCCGAGGACTAAGCGATTGTTCATACGAATTGACCAAATACCAAAGAACTATTATTCTCCGGGTTAGGGTATCAGCCTAGGTATCCCATGAAGCTGAATCGATCACGGGAGAAATGTGCCAGAAATGGAACTTCTAGAAAAATAATGAAGAAGGATTTATTAGTTATTATTATTACTCAACGGGGTCATCGGCCGCTGTTACCAATATCTCTGATTCAGTCATTTGATACTTGAACCATGATTCTTATTATAATTTATTTATTTGGTGTGTCACGATTTGTACTAGAGACATACTCCGCACAGATTATATGAAGGATCTACATATTTTATGTAACGTTCCCTTCACTTTCCCCACTATTGGAAGCGAACCATGCAATATAATGTGCTGACCATTTAAGAAAAAGCTATTCGGAAGCCAAGTGACCCTGATGAAAAAAAAAAAAAGTACTAAGCAGACAATGGAGGGAAGGCCCAGTCGCCGAAAATCGAGAACCCCGAAGATCACAGAACGGAATGAATCGGACACTGGCTCTCAAAATGCGTCTGCCGGAAGAACAACAAAATATTGGCCCTGCAGCATCGTGATTTGTCCACTGATTTTATGCATCCTCACTGCATTGTTTTTCCTCCAGCAGTTCACCACACCTGACTCATTGCGCTTCGTACTAGCCTCCCCTAAGATTCACCATGGTGAAACGCTGCATTCCCAAGTGCACAACCCTGACTTAACTCGCCCGAGCATAGAGCTTCATCCAGAGGACCACGTATATCGGGGACCAGTGACACAACACCTTGACTGGGTGGTCACTGATGATTACCTTCGCCCAGATGGGGTGTTGAAGCAGGTCTACCTTGTCAACGGTAAGATCTTTGTTCCATTGAATATCAGCTGTAGTAGAGTACGTACGTTAATCACAATACGAAGGATAGGTATATTCCCGGGTCCAACTCTTGAGGCCCGTTCTGGCGATACACTTATAATCAATGTCACAAATGCACTACAAGGGGAACCAATCTCTATCCACTGGCATGGGCTTCATGTTCAGAGTAAGTCATTCTTCTCAACATATGCCTAGCATGATCATAAGACTGGCGTTCTAGATACAATGGATGGTGTTCCTGGAGTGACACAAAATGCCATCTCACCCGGATCGACCTTCATGTACTACCTGACTATTCCCCATGACCAAAGTGGCACCTTTTGGTACCATGGCCATACCGGAACCTCGAGGGCGGATGGCCTATACGGCGGCTTTGTTGTGCATGCGCCTTCTTCCAGGCCTACTGTTCGCGGACTCATGGCCCGTGACAGCGCCGAGTCCTTGCAGTACGGTTACGAAAGAGAGTTTCTACTTCTGATTGGGGATTGGTACCATCAGCCTGGTGATCAAGTCTTGGCCTGGTACATGAGCATCGCATCTTTCGGAAATGAAGTATGTTCTTAGCATTCATCTCACCATGCGAATCAGCACTAATACGGTGTAGCCAGTGCCTGACTCGCTGTTAATCAACGGGGCGGGCAGCTTCGACTGCTCTATGGCTGTGCCTGCTCGACCCTTGGATTGCATTGAACAACAGATCAACCTCTCGTATCTATCAGATATAGACACAGCCTATAGATTGCGCGTCGTCAACACCGGGTACCACCTACCACCCTTCAACAGTAACCAAGAACTAACATCACCATAGCTCCTTAGCAGGGTTTACTTTATCATTCGAAAACAAACCCCTAACCCTGATCCAAGTAGACAGCACCGACGTCGAACCCCAAGAAGCCCCATCAGCAGGAATTCTCTACCCAGGCCAACGCATGGACTTCATCCTCCAACCCTCTAAAGGAGAACTCACATCTCTAACAATTCATTTAGACCAAGAGTACGTCCACCAACCTCAACCTCAACCTCAATCCCAAACCAAATCAATCCTAACAACACAATAAAACCAGCTGCTTCAACTACCCAAACATAGCCCTAACGCCAACCCAAACATTCCAAATAACACCCTCCCACTTCCCATTACTCCCCCAATCCCTCCCAGAAGACACCCTAGACCTCCACAACACGCCCTCAAAACCGTCCCTCCTCTCAAACATACCTGAAAACCCCACCCAAACACAGGTAATCTACACCAAAACCCAAAAATTAAGCATAAACCACAACATCCCGAACGGCTTTTTCAACCGCACCTCATGGCGTCCGCAACAAAGTTCCCCACTTAATACCCTCCCGCGCGATAAATGGGACGATAACCAATTCTCATTGGCCGTGCCTGATTCCGAATGGGTTGATGTGGTGGTGAATAATCTAGATGAGGGGGGTCATCCGTTCCATTTGGTGAGTAGTGTTCTCTTTTTCTTCATCCTCGCCTCTGTTGCGAATGATGCTAATGAAACGTCTTAGCACGGTCACCAATTCTATATTCTTAGGGTTTATGAGGCGCCTATCGGCTGGGGCTCGTATAATCCTTTTGTGGATTCGGTTCCGCCGGGGTTGGAGTCCGAGTCCGGGTATGATCTCTCTCGTGCGATGCTTCGGGATACGGTGTATATTCCCAGTCGGGGTTATGCGGTTTTGCGGTTCCGGGCGGATAATCCGGGGGTGTGGTTGTTCCACTGTCATATTGTTTGGCATTTGGCGAGTGGGATGGCGATGTTGGTTGATGTTGGAGAGTATAGTAGCTACCAGTAGTTGAAGATGTATGATACGAGGTGAGCCTTCATGGTGTTCTGGTAAATTATATCTCATGGTTGGTATTATTGTTGTTCAAGTACTTCCAATTTAGGAGGTAGAACGTGAAGATGCTTGTAAACGTTCAATGCTGAACGATGCTATTAGGTATGCTCCCTGCAACCAATATGCCCGTTCCGAGGTACCCTTACCCACCCATTTGAAACAGATTTCGCCAATCTAGTAAAGCAAGAAGCAGCCGCCAATAATACATAGTAAGAAAGTAAAGAGCATTTTGAACGCCAGCCACCGGGTCGTAAAAGCGATTATAGTCAATCTCGTAGCACAGAGACAAGCTTAGGCCGAGGCGGAAGCCCATTCCACCACTTCCATGGCACACATAACAAGAATTAAAGTAGAGGGAAGGATCCTGTAAAAGTCAGTACATAATCATTTTGTTAGCCTCAAAGGTGACGTACCAAACAACGTAGCTTTGGAACAACAATTTGGACATAGCGCCCACGTATACGTTATTGATTTGGCATATCTGAGCCAACTGAAGCGCGGATGGGGCGCCAGTGAGAAGAAAACAGACGATGACGAAGATCGGATCATCCAGGATGCTGACAGGGACGTATTTTGCCAGAAGGGCTAGCATTGGAGCCATGATCAGGGTCGGAAGAAGCATACGCGCCACCAAAGAAGCAATGATCAGCTTCTTCTCCTCCTTAGGGTGTTCCATATCCTGCTGCGCGTCTTCAGGTAGAGTATTGCGCTCTAGATTGGCGCCAAGGACCACAAGAATCAATGGCACAGCAACCTGACCATTTTGTTGGATTGCCCGAGTCACGGAATTCTGCACGAAGGTGCCCTCGTCGAAGAATACACGCTGGAGCGAGGGCACGGACGCCACGATGATAGACACAAGCATTGCCCAAAGTGGAGGGTTCATGAATTGCCAGAGGCCGCGGAAGAATCTCCGGACCCCGTTCACAATGCCCGATAGTACTTTCTGGAGGAATTTCGGCAGGCGTTGGAACAAGGCTCCTGACTGTCTTTCCCAAGTATTGGTTACGCGACCACCAAAGCGACCTACGGAGTTTCTAAAGCGGAAGCCTAGCCCGGCCTTTCCGGGGTCGCCACCTGACGCTTCAACGCTCGGGAAGCATAAAATATCACCCTCGGTGCTTTGCCGGGGTAGGAATGGCCCCCGTGGAGGAGGTCCAAGTAGGGCCGGGTTGTCGGTGTCCTGCGGAGACAGCTTTGTGTACGAATAGGCGCGTACCAATACTGGTGTCTGCTCACCGGACCGGAATACCTCGGACTCGTCATTTGAGTCAGTCGGGGAACCATCAGCAGATGCGGTTCTGATCAAAGGCTCATCGGGATCCGCTTGTTCTGGGTTGTCACTGTATCGTTCCTGGCCTTGTTCGACACTCGTTGTACCCTGCTCCCTTTCTCCCTCCTCAAGATACCGCTCTCGGGGGGCAAGAAGAACGTGGTAACCCCAGCTCCAGCGTACGAGCTGGCCCAGCTGCTGAAAGATGAGCAGGTAAAGGATCCCCCGCGCCGCTACTTCATCGTCATTATCATTGGGTACCCTATCCCAATGGAGACCTTTCAAGGTCTGTGACAGCGACATGACAAGGGAAATCGGAAGCGAGTTTGAGTTTCCGAAGACCTATTGATGAAAGATGTTAGCGTGATGGTTGCATGCAGCGCTCGCGTTCAACATGAATTAACGTACCGCCATAGCCGTGACAAAATTGGCCGGCCGTTTCTTGAAACCACAACATTTCGACACGGTGAGTGCGCAGATATAAGACACCAAGGTTTGCACGACAAAGATCGCCGGAATAATGGCTAGATCAATAAGCTTCTCTGCGGTGAGTTGGGAACCCAGTTTCGTGAAAACTACAATCCAGGGAGATCAGTTGGAGCCAGGTTAACCACAAGGATCATACACATACTCAGACACGGAGTAAATAGGGTGACGTTGAGGTTGGCGACCAACTTCTGGGCGTCCGCATCGAACAGGCCTTGTCTAGCGGCGATGTAACCGGGCAAGCTGACGCAAACAACTTCCAAGACTGCTTCAAAGACCAGAAGAATCAAGTGCGAGAAGGATGGATGGCTTGAATGGGGAACATATCCGAGAATGGACGGCGAGACGCCTATTTGGTGTTGGGTCAAAAGCTGGCGAGGAACGAGAGATTGCGCATTCTGAAACGACGTGGGAGCAGTAAAAATGGCCATCGAACGGAGGAACAATAAGTGTTGTCTTGTGTGTCGAATATGAACGGAGAGGAATTTTTGCGATGAGTCTGGAGTGACGTACTAGATACGGGAGATTCGGTAGTTGAGGAGCTTAAAAATTTAAGGTTGCAGCTCGAAGCAAAGGGGGTAGGCGGAAGCTCAGGGCGAAATATGAAGAGGAGCAAACCAGGGAGACAAGCGGAGGAATTTGAATATCTAAAAAGAACATTGAAGCTACTAATGTACTACCGAATGTTAAGAGACACCCGTGCCTGGGAGTGGCAGTGTTTTGCAATCTGGGGAAACCTTTTAATTTTTTTAATTTTTTTTTTTTTTTTGCAGCTTTGGTGATTCCACCCGGAACAAGCATGGTGACAACGATGTCCCATTCACTCTTTTGATTGGGCGATAACAGGACGATCGATCGCTAGGGTAAAAACACGCCAAGACCTCTAGAGTATTTCATGATATCGTCATTGTTCGCATCCCTCCTTGTTTCTTTGTCCTCCCGGTGTAAAATAGGAAGGGGTGCCTTTGCGTCAAAGAAACTGAAGTTGTCAGCTTACAAGGTCCCTTAAGGTACCCTACCTTCTGCCACAAAAGGGTGTACTTCTGTAGACTGTGGCACAAAAGGTACTCAGAAAGAAAAAGGAGAAAACATGGAACTCTGTCTCGGCACCAAGACCTTCCAAGAGACCACAGCCACCGTCGTTCTGACTCCAGATCATATTCTGCACTCCAAAACGCTAAACGAGGTCTACCGCCAAGAGAGATTGTTTCATTGCCAGCTCTCCTTGCGTCAGCCACTCTTGAAAATTCCTTATCTAAATCTCACCATTGTTGCTCATTGATTGATAACCAGGGTGGCATCGCGCCATGGTAGAAAAATAAAACTAAAAATTAATAAATAAATGCAAGATGTCGCATCACCCTGGACATTATGTATGATGTAAGCGTATTCATTTGTCCCTTTGAACCCATATTTGCAACTCCACAGCTACAGTACATGGGATTTGTAGAATGGAATCTAGGGCCCCGTTCTCGGCAATCATCGAAGCCGAATTCACTAGGGGAAACGATTAATCCAACGATGAACATTCAACTTCCATGAGTTCAAGATGAAATGAGGTGATGTATTCTTCCTCCACCTCCACCAGTCAGCAATTGGGTTGTTGCCTTATCGCACGCCTTGTCCCATGGTTCCCTAATTGGCCTTTGGTGATTTCCCAACGCCGCAGCTAGTAAAATAAGCAGCTGAAGTGTACTTCTGAAGATGTGATGGATCCATGATCACAGCTTCTGAAACATTTGTTCTCCGCCAATCATCCCCAGATTACCACAAATGACGCCGCTCTGCCTCGATGACGCCACAGTGGACACATCGAAGGCCGGGGATCGTCGTCAACAAATATCGTACTTTTGCTGACCAAGAGAAACGCTTATTTGGCGGACTGCAGTAGCTTACTGGGTGCTTGACTGACTTAAAAAGATCGTGGAATTAACTCGGAGTCGTGAGAAATATCAGTCAACGGATCAGAGCTAAGCCTCCATTTGACCAGAATAGCGCAACTTTGCCGACAGTAGCGGCTCCGACCACGGACGGATATCATTCCCTTTCACCTCCGTAGGACTACCCATGGGTCTTGAGAGGCGACAACCTCCGAGTACCGTATGTACCATCTATACCGTAGTTCGCAGCGCTTGTGGTCTGATCACTTTCGCCGTCGAAAGAAGCATTGGGAATAGTTCAAGCTCATGGACAGCCCCATTTAGCCCGGGGAGATTACCAAAGTCTCTCGAGAAACTATCGTACTCCCAGGAATTGGCCAAATAAACTTTCGGCCATTTTGGGGATTTCGTGTTGGATGGTCGTTTAGTGACACAGATATGGACTTGACAGTCGGGAGCACGGTGGTTAACAATCCGACATCAGAATTTTTAGGCTACTTGATGAGTCACTTTCGAGCGCTGCTGTACTGGTACATTCGCCGATTGTCTACCTCAATGCGGAGCTCATTCTTTACTTTTTACTTTTTAAAGGGGAAGCCTCGGAGATCCATTAAATGTAGGTAATATTGTTTGCCTATGTTCGATGCCAGAACCACAATGAGTATAATTAGACTGTCATTCTCTACGGATAGTAAGTTATTAAATGAAACTTGTTGTGACTGTCAATCATTGGTGCTGCATTTTTGACAATACCCATTTATGCCAGGTGATGTGGTCGTAGATCAGGAAATGAGTATGACAACCAACATGGATCATTCTACGACACGTGGAAGGGGCAGCCTTGGCCAGGAATTGAAGGCGATATAGAATGGAATGATATCATTGCAAAAGTATAACTATCTGCTTGCAGGGTTACCGGGAGTTAGCAGATATACTGAAGATGAGAAAGCGTATACTGTGAGTAGCATAATGCAGGATGCCTCTCTTCTTATGTACATCTGTACGGAACACATGTATATTCATACATGCATATAATACATATCGAGTGGATTGAATCCAGAAAACGTTGAAACCCACAACCTTAAATCAGGAAGTGTATCAGATCCTATTGGGTTGATGGTGGCCCGTCCAATCATATTTAGGCGTTCGGCACGTACCTGAGTGACCGCACGTGCCAGAACAGTGAGTAGACACTGTAGAATGTACTGTGTATATTAAAATACTACTAGTCAAAGGTATCGGTATGTGATGTGATGTAGATCATCAATACATGGATGACCTCATTCTCGGCAGAGAACGTTGGCAACGGTGTGGGGGATTTGGAAGGAAAAGTCTTACTTTTGGGATATGTTGGGCAAATCTCATCGGTTACACAAGGGATGTTATCTGTTGAAATATTTTGGTTATCTTTTGTTTGAAGCGATGCCTGACTTCGCCACATGTATGTTCGCCTAGGCTACTGCGATATTCTTCTTCTTCTTCTGTTTTGTATTTACTACGGAAGTGTTGGATCTCGTCCCGTATCAGCTGACGACCCGTCCTTCTATCGTTTCCGCCTTGTATCAAGATTGCGTAAAATGAAGTTCTGACCTGCCCGATATGTGCAGCACATCCACTCGGCGAACTATCGGGCGTGCGAAGTGGCAAAAATTAATTTATTTTCTCATGGTCAGGCCGACATAAAGTTGCTCGCCACAAGTTCAACCCGTGGAAGTTTTGCGTTCTTAGTGCGTGCGTCCGTTTAAAATTTACTACAGTGGCATGTCCGCCGATCATTGGCAAAAATAAAAGACCCTAGTAAGGATAGCTGTGAGGTAGTACCTGAACTGGAAAAGGGAAAAGGAAAAGAAAAGAAAAGAAAAGGAATAAAAGGACTGTCTGCGCCTACGGCGAAGAGCATAATACTACTACTGCCTACTACTAGTAGTAGTATATTGCCTGACATTGTCCATTGGCTGGACTACGTCCCTTAGCAGCAAACAAAAGCAGGGAAGAGAGCGGGAAACTACGCTTACGGAGTATACCGTCGTAGGTCAGATACTATTTTCTCTCTTTTTCCATATCCTTTTTTTTTTTTTTTTTTCCACTCCCTTGATGTTCCGCTGCCAAAACCAGATATTCGCCTCTCACTTCCCCATCTGTCTGCCATTCGAACTTCTCCGTATTCTCGCTCCCCACTCTTCAGTCTAGTCTCTATTTCCCACTCCTCGTTACCATTCTTGATTTATGCCCTCTCTATCTTCTTCATAATATTTTTGTTGCTGACAAGCTCGAGCTAAGCAGTGTTGGAAGACCCATTTTTTCTTTTTCTTTTTCTTTCTTTTTTATTTTTTCCCGAACGGTTAGGTGTTGTGCTTCAGTGTACTCTATCTCGTTATCTATCCTTCCTCCTCCGGGAATGGCTTGAATCGTGCCCCGCGTTGAGAACAAACCTTCATCTCCAGCCAGCGAAACGTTTCTGCCTTTCCACTATCAAATCACCTTTTTCTCCTCGAGATCGGGCCATCCACGACAAAGACGCACTGAATCCCACTACCTCACGAATTCCGACCGTTACGATATTTTGTCACGTCCTTTCATGACTGACATCGCGTGGGTTTGCGACATCGCTTGAAGCCATTGGAGACGGCACTTTGAACATTGCGCCCTGAGTTCAGTCACAAAATATCTCGTACGCTAATCCAACACAATGGCATCTGAAATCGACCCTGTAGCGGGGATCTCACCTTCGAGGGACTTGGACAACACGTCCGATACTACCGACGACGACCTCTCTCCCTCCGTGACCACTCCCCCGGCGTCAGTGCCCTCTTTACGCCCGACCGATAAAATCCCCGGCATTACCGCATCGTCGACACACTTGGGCCAGATCAGTGCGGCTCGAAGAGGTGCGGGGACACCTCCGCGTCCACAGGCCTCCATGAGTGGTGCGTCGCAAGGGGGCTTAAACCAGGATATTTTGGCGAAAATGAAGGCGTTCTCTCTTTCTCGGCAAGGCGCGCCCCCAACTTTGCCCCATGCGGCTTCAACCGGAACTGTACCCAAGACCCCCCGCCCGGGTGTGTCTCCAGCCGGTTTGTCGAGCCCGGGGGGCCAATCCCCTCCAGTTGTTAATGGTCCTTTGGCGGGATCTCTCGCCGGTCGACTGCCCCCGGTAGCTCGCCCGAGCACCAAAAACTGGGTGTCGTCTCCATCAATTCCCGGCTCATCACCGAGTCCCAGTTCCGCCAAACCGGGTGGCCTCGCTGCGAAACGGATGAAACCTGGGCTCAAGCTATCCGATGCCACCGGCACCAATGGCACTGCTGGAAATCAGTCTCCTGCCAACGGAACTGAAGGAGCCGGCGAGACTGCGTTTAGTAAATACTCCGAGTTCATTGACACTAAGTCGGGGACACTGAACTTCAAAAATAAGGCAATTCTGCATGGCGGCGGAATTGAGTTCTCATCTGGGCATAAGTTCAGCATTTCCCTGGACGAAGTTGATCGTCTTGAGGAATTGGGCAAGGGCAACTATGGAACAGTATACAAGGTTCGACATAGTCGGCCGCATATGCGAAAGCCCGGTATGGGTTTGAGAGGCATTGTCAGCCGTCCGACAGGGCCCGAAGCGTCTGCACCCGACGGGCTCAAGGATAATCTTACTGGGGTCATCATGGCCATGAAAGAGATCCGCTTGGAGCTAGATGAGAACAAGTTCGCTCAAATTATCATGGAGTTGGAAATTCTTCATCGCTGCGTCTCGCCCTTCATCATTGATTTCTACGGTGCCTTCTTCCAGGAGGGAGCAGTCTACATCTGCGTTGAGTATATGGATGGCGGGTCGATTGACAAAATCTACAAGGATGGCGTCCCGGAGAATATCCTCCGGAAAATGGCCTTATCTACTGTCATGGGACTGAAAACACTCAAAGACGATCACAACATCATTCATCGTGACGTTAAACCCACAAATATTCTGGTCAACTCGCGAGGACAGATCAAGATCTGTGATTTTGGAGTCAGTGGAAACCTGGTTGCCAGTATTGCCAAGACAAACATCGGTTGTCAAAGCTACATGGCTCCAGAGCGAATCGCTGGCGGTGGTGTTCAGCAATCCGGAGCGAGCGGTGGCGGGACCTACAGTGTTCAAAGTGACATCTGGAGTTTAGGATTGACCATTATTGAATGTGCCATTGGCCGATATCCATATCCTCCTGAGACTTTCAACAATATCTTCAGCCAACTGCACGTGAGTATATTCTTTACTACTTTGTCCCTGCCCTTTAAAGGCACCTCGAATGCTAATTCTTATCGACTAGGCTATTGTTCACGGGGAGCCACCAACACTTCCGGAGTCTGGGTATTCTGACGAAGCGCATTCCTTTGTCCGCGCTTGTCTAGACAAAAACCCCAAGAATCGTCCGTCGTACAGTACGTTGCTCCGACATCCCTGGATTGCGCCCCTTATGCGCCCACCGGAGGAGTCGGACGGTGATGATATGACGTCTGCCTCTTCGGCCGGAGTTACCCATTCTTCTGTCACTGAAGATAAGGAGGTCGCCGACTGGGTTAAAGAGATGCTGGAGCGTCGCAACAATGGCCTTCTGCACGATTCCAATAAGCCGGCACTACATGCTGTCGCCCTGGATGCTGTTCCAGGCAGCCCTCTTCTTGATGATCCTTCCTCAATTTCCTTACAACCTTGATGAAACACAGAACTTAGGCTTAGATCTTTTTCCCCCCTTGGCATATACCTGCATATATCCCGTGCTGCCTTGAGTTCCGGGTTAACGGGTGGATGGGAAGTGCACAGATAAGCTGAAGACTTACTGGCGCAGGCGCCTCTTGCCGAAAGCCCTCCGGTATAAGGGCCATGCGCGACGACATAGGTCCTATATTAGCTTCGGCTTTGTCTTTACGGGAGCTTGCAGCATGTATGAGCCAACTTACTCTTTCTAGTGATGTCGTCATAGTATCTTGGAATTTCTCATGTATTATGAATTAAGACGTGATTTAACGCCATGGCTTTTATTATAACGACTATCTAGGAGCAAATCTTTCACCAGTGTTAGTTATCTGACTCTGATGTTATGTAATTAGCATTGTATAACAATAAAACCATACTCAGTTGTTTTCGGTCCCTTTCTATGAATTAATAATTGATAATTCGTGATAACTTAGTTAACTAGTTACGAAGTCTGGCTGCTTAGCAATCAGCTGAATCACGTGTAGCTACGTCCGGCCTCCAGCAATGAAGATGAAACCCCGACTTCGGCGTTTGGGAATAGTTTATTCGGCGTTTGGAGAGAAGTTTTTGATCCTTGACCTTCTTCAATGGTAAAATTCGACTGAACAAGAGAGCTTCTTGGGGCGCAATTGGATGCAAAATTGAAATTCTAGTCATATATTACTAATTGGTAGGTGCCGCTGTGACTCGACGTCATGCACTATCGAATCCGTCACTGACCGAAGGATGGAAGCTTTTCGCGGCTGGATTCCCCGCCAGACATAATTCCTGCAGTTCCTCCACCCCTCCTCCGCTTACTCTTCCAAACATAAAGCCTCCATGCTGCCCCGCTCTTGTTCCCGTTCCTTTCCAGTTCAGGCTTTCAAGAACCGGCTTCTTCGACCTGAGTCGTCCCCTTCGATCGCATTCCAGGTAATTGGAAGAAAAGCTATCTCTACAGCTACAAACCGGTGTGCTATTATCAGAACTCCAACAAGAGCCGCTCTGGATTCTTCGTCGACCTCCATACCTTCAACTGCCGTTGGCACTCGTCTCGCTTTACTCAACCGACACTTTACGTCGACGTCCGCGACGCCTGACTCGAACAAGATGCCTCCCGTTGAGCCCCAGCAGTATGACTATATCGTTCTCGGAGGTGGTAGTGGTGGTAGCGGTAGTGGACGCAGAGCAGCCGGTTGGTATGGTGCAAAGACATTGATTGTGGAAAGTGGACGCTCGGGTGGAACTTGTGTCAATGTCGGGTAGGTTTATTGCCCCTGTTGCTATGTCTGTGGTTTAAATGGGGTTGTCTGACCGCAGTGTGCAGGTGTGTCCCGAAGAAGATGACCTGGAACTTTGCAACTGTCAACGAGACACTTCATGTTGCTGAGCACTACGGATACACCATTCCCAAGGATGTCAAAATCAACTACCGTCATTTCAAGGAGCTCCGGGACGCCACAGTCAAGCGGTTGAATGGCGCTTATGAACGGAACTGGGGACGTGAGGGTATCGATCTCGTACATGGCAGAGCCCGCTTTGTTGAGCCTAAGGTCATTGAGATTGCCAACAACGATGGCACCAAGGCACGCTACACTGCGCCTCACATCCTGATCGCCACCGGTGGGCGTCCCAAGCTCCCGAATATAAAGGGAGCTGAGCACGGAATCACCAGCGATGGATTTTTCGAGATCGAGGAACTGCCCCCTAAGATCGCCGTTGTCGGCGCCGGATACATTGCTGTCGAGCTGGCGGGCGTCCTTGGAGCCGTTGGTGTTGACACCCACATGTTCATCCGTGGCGAGACCTTCCTTCGCAAGTTCGACCCCATGATCCAAAAGACCATGACTGAGCGGTACGAAGCTGCGGGCATCACCATCCACAAGGGCCACCCGGGCCTTAGGGAAGTGCAGCTCGTGCGGGACGGAAAGGGCAAGGACAAGCTTCTCAAGCTGATCTCAAACGATGGGTCGGAGATGGAGGTAAATGAGCTGCTGTGGGCTATCGGCCGTGCGCCCGAGGTTGAGGACTTGCATCTCGATATCCCAGGGGTTAAGTTGAACGACGCTGGGTTTGTTGACGTCGATGAGTACCAGAACTCAAGTGTCGACGGTATTTATGCTCTGGGTGACGTGACTGGACACGCCGAGCTGACTCCCGGTATGTCAACTACCCGCCATTTGACTTCACTGCGTTGGAATAATTACTGATGAAAATAGTTGCCATTGCCGCTGGCCGCCAACTTGGCAACCGTCTGTTCGGACCACCGGACCTGAAGGACTCCAAGCTTTCTTATGACAATATCCCAACCGTTGTGTTTTCCCACCCTGAAGTCGGTACCGTCGGTCTCACTGAGCCTGAGGCTCGTGAACGCTACGGTGACGACCAGATTAAGGTCTACTACACCAAGTTCACCGCGATGTACTACGATGTTGTGCCGCCGGAGGAGAAGAAGAAGAATCCCACTGAGTTCAAGCTTATCTGCGCTGGACCGGAAGAGAAGGTGGTCGGTCTGCACATTCTCGGACTCGGCGTTGGAGAGATGCTGCAGGGATTCGGTGTGGCCGTCAAGATGGGCGCCACCAAGCGTGATTTCGACAGCTGCGTTGCGATCCACCCTACCAGCGCCGAGGAGCTGGTGACTTTGCGGTAAAGTGTATTGTATGCGAGTAGATAGACGGGTAGAGTTGTATAGGATAGATTATGATCTAGATTTAAAGGAAACGTTTCAAAAGTTAAGTACTTATGGTTTTTCCAGGGTGAGAACTACAACATGGTTTTGGGCGTCACAATAAATAATACATTTCATCAAGTATCATACAACAAAAGAACATTAACAGGTCAAGAGATGCTTGGGTTCCTTTTCTCCCTACCTAGGATAGCAGTTATAATTCACTCGGAGTTACTTCAAGCACGGAATAGACTTGGTTCTCTGTAAAGAGACCTCTGGGCTGAAGACCATATACATTTCACACGCCTATTTTCGACCTTTAATGAAGAAGCTTGACTTCTATGAATCTGGATCCTCTGTCCATGAGCCTCTACCATGTGTGGGCTACCAACCAAATCCTGTGAATATACCGTCGCAGAAATTGTGACACTCATTCAACCCCAATACGGAACTGATAGTCATGTTCGCAGTGTCGAATATGCCAACACGCGCCCGAACGTTCCTTGCTAATATTACGGCAGTCCACAACAACAACAACAACACTCGTGTTACAGCTAGCAACTGCTTATTGTATTGAGCATCAAGACATATAACACTACCGTGCACAAAAAACTCACCGAAAGAAGAACTGATTGATACCCAGTATATCCTGAGTACGTCAGATACGCAGGAGCAGGCTTTTTGACCTCCCCTAAAGAGCAATGTTATGGATTCCGACATCATAGTGGATGTATTACCATCGAGCTTTTGGCTAGCCTACAAACTACATATCCACGTCGCTCTCACATATGGTGGTAGATATCTTGATCGCGAACTCTACTATTCGGAGATTAGGAGGTCGATGATAGGCTATGGCATACAGTGGCTGGTAGTAGTCTGAAAGTGAGGCATCAGGAGCATGGCATTGACGGGCTTAGCGAACTTCAGCGGGCATACTATGGGGGACTCTATCCTCGGAATGGTGTATACTCTCAAGATTGAATGTCATTTTGTGCCAGCGTAGTGCATGTCCTATTCTTAACATCAGTTGAGCTTAATATTCATCTCTTCAAGAGCGTCGATATTCAACTACGCTTTTGGTCGTCTTTTGTTCCATAATAATAAGAAAGAAGAAAGAAGTACCGGACATCGATTGATTCACTCTGAGAACGATATGCTATCAATATGGGCACTTGGTAGTATCAAATATTCATTCATATATTACATAAAGTTACACTTCTACTCAACGAAAACAGATTGCCAACAACAGGAAAGCCCTTCAATACTACTCCGTATACCCGAGGCTTTTAGAAACGATCATAAATAAATGCCGAGAAGCAACTCTGTAATACCTGAAACCAAAAATAAAAATAATAAAAATAAAAATAAGTCAGGTATGCGGACAACTCAGACAATACTACAGAGTAGTCAAACCAAACAATCGGAGGCAGGGTATAGCCCAAAATACACTTTAGATCTATCTAACCTCCGATCATCTCATATAACTTTCCCATGGGATAATCTGTAACAGAAAGCCCATCATTCCTTTTGTTCGAACTTATGTCTAAACAAAGTCAACTGCAGAATGAATTAAAAAATCCCTCAAAGACCCCACAGGACACAATGGAACAGAATAGAAAGGATGTTCAGGGGGGCTTGGTATAAGGTTCCCAAGATGGCAGTGCATAAATGGTTCACTATCAAAGTTTACGGGAACCATTTGTTGTGTAGCTGGTTGGCGGTGTAAGTATATGTTTTTTTCCTCTTTTTTTTTTTTTTTTTTTTTAAAGGTAAATCTTGCTATGAAAGAAACCGAGACAACATATAACCTATTCTGATGAACAGTTTGGAGGCTGCGGATCGGGGCGCAGTTTGCTTTGTGTGTTTTTGACCCACGATAGATAACCTTATATAATATTCTTGCTCTACTAAATGGATGATATGATACGCTACGCTTAAGCTACCCGAGAGTAAATACGAGATATGTGCGATCAGAAAAGTAGGCTTGGATTGCTAAATGTGAATATATAGAGGAAAATATAACGATCGTCTATGGTAGTATAAGTTTGGGTATAATGGTAAGTTGGTTTGAGGGAAAGAAAGAAAAAAACAAAGGAGAGAAAAAAGTGGCTTGTATCCACTATATGCATATATATGTAAACATGCATATTTCAATTTGCTCTGCACGCATCCCCAACAAGTAATGCGACTAGGGAAGGTTGGCCTTAAGCCTGTCTTCAGCACAATCAAAACCAGGGGGATATAGGCGCAATATCCGATCATGTTCCGGACATGTCGGATCAAGTGCGTTGAGCACGGAGGTCAATCAATTTGTTGAAAGCTAGCAATCTCGCAGGTTCCTTTCACTTGCGTCGCTGGAGCAATGAGGTCGATGTATCGTAGCTAAGACTCGCTTGTTGATATCCTCACACTTGGCTGCTCGTGCGGGTATAAGAGGATGTTGTACGTTGTATGTCCCCAGATCGATAAAAAGTCCATGATACGTTGTGTACCGGAGTGACGCAGTTGGGCATTGAGTATCGTACTCTGGCGCGTTGTCTTGGTGATGGCCGTGTCGAACCGCTCGAGGTGGGGCGGTGAGTGGTGGGCACATGTGGCTTGAGGGCTCGATCCCGGACACCATGCTGGTCTATACTTTGTAGTTGCTTTGGGAAGCGGGACGATAGGTTTTATGGACGTGATAGTTGTTCTTTGTTCACTTCCGTATCCCGAATCAATTCACGTAGACCATGACAGCGAAGGAGATCAGGCAGAAGCAGAGCGGAATGTAGACTTTCCGGTCCATATCTGGATCCGACGAGGCTGACGAGGCACCAGCAACGTAACGAGAAGTACTGGAGCGTGAGATCGATTTGGCGGATTTGTGAACCATATTCTGAAGTAGTTGTGGTGGTATGGAGATATGAAGAAAGAAGGAGAAAAGGAGCCCAGTTCAAACGGCGGGAAAAGGAGGGGAAATTAACTGATGATTACTGAAAGTGTGGTACTCAACGTGGCGGTTGATGATCGCCCAACACGCCGAAGATCCTCAACAATCAATCAATCATCGATCTTGATTTCGTCACGGGTTGCGGGGAACCCTCACTTAGTCAGCCGAGGTTGGTTTTTGGTGGTTTGACCAAATCAGGCAGCAGAGCTTGCGGGAGGGTCACGTGGACTCATACACATTACGACCACATGATCTCCAAGGAGGAAGCTAAAGGTGGGAGGGTTCGATTCCCAGGGTTGGCGCCCCAGCTTTTCCATGACTCTTCGCTTGCGGTCCGCCAAGGTATGTACGTAGTAGTTGATTCGCATGTCATACTGTTTTTAATTTCCCTGCCTTGTTGCATTGCATGGCGTTTAAATTAATCTATATTGTTTCTTCAGGAATGTGAGGGGGAGGGCCGATACTACATCACAAGACTAATTATCTCCTATCAATTCATGTAACTGTACACAAAACCGACCTTGTACTCAGTAGTTAGTGTTAAGTACTGGGGAAGAAAAGTCATTTTGGAGTAACCCTAACTCGTCTTAACTATCCCATGATCTCATTGTTGTTTGTTTTGGTTTGTCATCTCATTTCTATTTCTATTTCTATTTTATTTTATTTTTATTATTTATTTATTTATATATATTCTTTTTTTTTTTTCCTTAAAAAAAACTCTTTTTGCCCGCCCTGCCTTAGACTGATCTGTGGTTCGGTCTTCACCATTGCATTTGCGGTGTGTGCGCGTTATCAGTGGGTCGCCCATATTTGGAACAGTTACCAGTTGCGTTCAAGGCTGTGGAGTGTGGGCTTGAGATAGCTTCAAGCCATCAGAAGTTAGGACAGATTCAAGATTAGTATGATACAATTGTGCGGTGAGACATGTCTTTCTCGTTTTTGTTAGTTTCTTTCTTCGGCGGGTGAAATGCTGCCCAAGGTACAGTAGAACCCCCGTTTTGCTGGATTTGAGGAAATTCTCTCAGGCCGCGCCCGGTCGAGAGTCGGATATGGAAGGTGATCTGGAGCATCGGAACCAAAACTTGATTCCTTGATACAGGCCGCAGTAGAGGAAAGCAGGTACCCGTAGCCATGGCTCGATCGGTCTCGTCCTTTCGACCTCTCTCATCGACCAACAATGGCGCGTTCTGGGCTGCGACACTTTCAGTGACCCTTTAATACTGATCAGTGCTGATCAACTTGCGTCGTCAGCCATTGAGCATTTTCCCTTGACCTGCTGCCTGATGGATACAGTGGCAACAGGTTTTGCCTTGGCGCCACCGACACCTTGACCTTGGCTCAGGTTTTGAAGGGCTCTCCGAAAACGTCGCAGTTACCGAGGATCGATGATCAATATGCGGTAATAAGGTCGGCTCTTCCGTGTATTTTCGTTTGTTTTCTTTTTTTATATTGGCAGTGAGACAAGCTGTCAAAGCAAAGAAAGGAACGTAACGTACTCTGTAGGCGAGCCGACACGAGGTGGTTGGCGCATGTAACACTGCGCCGGCTAAAAGTGGGAGTGAGACACGGGACTTATTTTGACATACGTGCAGCTTTTAGCACACTTAGTACATACTACTTAGTCCTGTCGAACAAGAGAAGGTATCAGCATCCCCCCCTCCCCATGTACGGAGTAAGGAGGGAAAGTCAGACACTGAAAGGCATAAGCTTTTTTTCCCTTTCCCTCTTCAAGCGCTCCGCTTGCATTTTGTTGTGGTGCTAACCCCAGTTGACCATGCGCAATGAGAGGCAGGTTAGTGGAGAAACAAGGTGGTCCACTGTCCACGTCGGCCGGTGCATACGATTATACGCCTATCATTGAGAACCCTTTCCCCATTGCACGGCCCCCGCTGGATCAAAGTGGTTCTCTTATCCGGTCGCATTCGTTCAATCACATTGCCTGACCACACTCGGTTCCATTACCGTGACTTGTGACTTTCTGGTTACTAGCTTTGGTCGGGCCCTTCGGACGAAGCGCCAAAGAAACTTCCCACGCTCGATCCAGAGGAGACACCGTCGCTGCCGCCTCCAATGACGCTTCATCCTGTGGCTCCCTCGGCCGAACTATTGCTCAGGGCGGATGGCGCTATTCCACTCTTTGTCTCCTGAGGGGGGATTTTGGAAACTTAGTAAACCCTTACTTGGCGGTAGCTTCGCAGCTATAACTATAGTCCTCCCCTCCTCGTTCCTTAGCAACGAGGTCGTCATCTTACCGTCTTTATTACCTGCAAGACGGGTCATTCTTTAGCATAGATCGTCGCGCCTGTGGGCCTGTTTTTCGTCAGAACCACTGTCATTGTCCCGACTTATTTAGACCCTCGCCCCGTCTCGACTACTCTCTTTGAGAAATTTGATTGCGCCTCGCATTCGTTTCTGGCAGAGCTGCGTTCGCTGGTCGCATTGACCTGTTCAGGCATCATGTATTTCAACTACGCTGCAGCTACACTAGCTGCATTGCTTCCACTATGCTCAGCCCAGACCTACTCGCAGTGCAACCCTCTTCAGAGTATGCTTTTAGCCCCATCTGCCTTTCGTAGCAAACCTTTCCATAGTTCTCTGAGCTGACATGTAAAACCAGAATCTGGTTGCAAGCCCAACCCGGGTATGGGTTCCAACTTCAACTCCGACTTCACTACCGGAGATGGAGCTCTCGGCGGCTGGACAACTACCGCCGGAAAGGTCACAACTAGTGGCCAGGGCGCTGAGTTCATTCTGGCTAAGAAGGGCGATGCGCCCACCATTGACACCAGCGATTACTTCCTATTTGGTAAGGTCGAGGTTGTCATGAAGGCTGCGCCGGGAACCGGTATTGTTAGCAGCATTGTCCTAGAGTCTGACGCCCTCGATGAGATCGACTGGGTAGGTTGCTTCCTCCCCAACATGGTGTTGGGGTATGCGTCCACCAAAAGGAATTCTCAACTGACCTCGATGCGATTCACAGGAAGCCGTCGGTGGCGACACCTATCATATTCAGACCAATTACTTCGGCAAGGGCGACACTTCGTCCTATGACCGTGCAACTTTAGTGAACATGGCTCCTCCACAGGCTGACTACCATACGTACACCATCGACTGGAACAAGGACAAGACCACCTGGTCCGTTGACGGTAATGTTGTGCGTACTCTCAACTACAACGACGCCAAGGGTGGTTCTCGCTACCCCCAGACCCCTATGCGCCTGAGACTGGGCATTTGGGCCGGTGGTGACCCCAGCAATGCTCCAGGTACCATCCAATGGGCTGGTGGCAAGACTGACTACACCCAAGCCCCCTTCAACATGTATGTCAAGTCGGTTAACATTGTGAACTATACCCCCTCCGACTCCTACACCTACTCCGACACCAGTGGCTCCTGGCAGAGTGTCAAGACTTCAGGCTCGGGCTCGTCCCCGGAGCCTCGCAGCACCTCCAGCACCACGAACACCTCATCCACCTCTGAACTCGCGTCCTCGTCTGAGCCCGCGACCGAGTCTAGCACCACCAGTAAAACCTCTCCTACTGGTTTCATTACCAGCACTACCAGCAGTACTACCGGCAGCACCACTGACTCCACCGAGTCCACCACTGGTACTACCACCAGCTCTTCCTCCTCGGAAACCGGCTCTGGATCCACCACTGCCGAGTCCAGCTCGAGCACCGGTTCCTCCGGCGCCGGTGCGTCCACGACTGAGTCTTCTGCTCCCGGGTCTTCTTCCGGCGCTGGATCTTCCACTGGCGGGGGATCTGCCTCTGGCTCGGCTTCTAGCTCGGCCGCTGGTGCCACTTCCACCGTTCCTCTCTCCAACTCCGCCACAACACCTTATGGTGGATCTTTCATGGGCCTCATGACGGTCATGGGCTTGATGACTGCCATGTTGCAGTTGTGATTGGATCTGGCTTTGTTTTTGTTTTTGTTTTCGTTTTACTGACCTAATGACCCCATGGCGGATTTTGTAATGGATGAGATTTTATGACGCTTTTGGGAGACCACGCTCCTTTTTATGACCTGCTGATTCATGTATCGTTAATTGTAGCCTTAGGTACATACACAACACACGCTAGGAAGAAGAATCTTTTGATACTGGCTTATATTTAAGCTCGGGCGGATTCAAGCAATATCATTTCAAATTCATAAACAAGCTGTGTCATGCAAGTAACTGTATCCGCCGCTTTTACGTTTACTATCTGTTTTTCTTTTGAAGGTAAAATATCACATTAACATAGGATCGTATAGCGTTATCTCCAACCACCAAATCACTAACATCAAATAACAAGTAATATAACCAAACAAACAACAAGCAACCAAATGATGACTCGTATCCAGAATCGTTTTCGAACTCCTAAGCTCCCACCTTATCGGGTATCGTTTCTTCATTCAGACACATCACATGAACATAACAGCACGGCACGTCAATATGCCCTCTTCTTTTGTAAGGTTTGCAACCCTGAGGACAATCGTCGCACGGCATCAACAACGGGACGATGCTGCCCCGCGGCGTCTTGGAAGAGCTCGGATATTGACAAATCCGGACGGATTAGGTCCTCTCGGTCTATTATTGAACGGAAAAATGAAGGTAATTTGTCAACGAATGCCCGAAGTCCACGGCCAGGAGCCTCCACAGCGGAGTCCGTCGTACCTGAAGATGCCGATGACAGTTTCATTTCGCGAACCAAGATGTTGCCAATAGATTCCAGGTGGTCATCTAGTGTGGCGAGATCGTTGGACAAAGAGTCAGCCTTGCTCTGCATGCGGGCAGTCAGCTGATCAAGATACTGTTCGCGCCACGACATTTGCGTCGATAGCCGGGCGCCCTGAGCGGCAGCTTGCGAGTCACCTGCCGTTGGCCCGCTGGTCGCGATTAAATTGTCGACCGCAGAACGGATATCAACTTTGAGGGAATCGAATTTCTTGGTGGCGGCTCTGGTGGCTTCCCAGCAGCCGCTAAATTCAAGGTCGAGCTCGTGTTTCATGCCCGGGTACACCTTCTTTAGTTCCGTCTCGATGTCGCGGAGTTTCGATTCGCTTTGTTTCAGTGTGCCTGATAGCGGGGTCATTGCGTGCAGAGTCGTATTGAATAGGGATTCTAGCCGCGTCTGTGAGGATACGACGGTGTCGTAGCGGGATGCACCGTGACGGTTGGGTTGAGGCTGGGGATACGGTGGAATACAACTGGCCGGATATAGAGTGGAAATAGCTTCTATCGCGCAAAGAGTCTGATACTGCTGGACTACTTCGGGAATGATGAGCAAATGCGAAATGGCCACGACGAGCAGTACGTTTATTATGGTTCGAATCAATGTTTGCACCGTTTTAGACCTTGACGCCGACTTTGAACGAGCGAGCTTCTCATCTACCTGTCTAGAATTTGACCTTTGATCAGAAGAGTCACCGTCCCTGGACACATCCAGGTCATGTTTCTCTGTTCGCGGTGTGTTTCCACGCGCTGTTTTATGTCTGCGCCTAAG
Organism: Aspergillus caelatus; assembly: GCF_009193585.1. Lineage (NCBI taxonomy): Eukaryota > Fungi > Ascomycota > Eurotiomycetes > Eurotiales > Aspergillaceae > Aspergillus > Aspergillus caelatus. The sequence goes on along the minus strand of NW_022475316.1, from coordinate 132,057 downwards.
AGAATGGGTGGTTTCTGATTTGGATCGCACAGCTGGCGCAACCCAGGAACCCTCTGCGATGGGCGTCTCATATATTGAAGGCATTATGAGCTCGGGTCCTGACATGGAGGAGGCCGACGTAGTCATCGAGTCAGACCCATTGTTACACTCATGTTGGCTGGCCTCTTTGTTTAAGTGACGACTTTGACTTGGGCTTTCATGAGGCTGACTCTCATTCTGTCGCTCTTCCTTGTCGGGGGAAGATGATGCGACTACCCAAGACTCGCCCAGGATCGAACTATCCTGAGGACGAGGGGCACCCGTAGACATAGATGAAATAGATGAAGGATGATTCTCAGTTGCTATATAGCCGAAGTACTCACACTACTGAATCGCACCCCTGGGAAGTGTAAAAGCTGTCAGGATAAGTAAACAAAGGGACAATAACTTTAGGATGAGCAGGAAGGACTGGAAAGACCCTTGCTTTTCGACGATAAGGTTTGTGTATATTGATTGTTGACGAACGATAAGAAGAGAAGTGGGGATGAATCACGAGTGCTTTATTAAAGATCGGGCCGATCGGCAATCGCGTCGTGTTTCACGGGCAAGCTTCGAAAAATTCCTTGTACGATGATATCAACCCCCCAGCAACCATGCGCCGATTAAATCCTCTGTTACGGCAGACCTTGCTCCTGCGAAAATCATGTCCTAGGACACGTTACACTCTCCGACAGCCGCGCTTGCAATGGCTGTCTACAACCTCCACTCGACCCTGTTCATGCTCCGACCCGCAGCCTGAACAGCCGCCTTCTCAGTCCTCATCTACATCCGCCGACTATCGCGCACTAGGAACTGCACAAGACCTGTTCACCACCTCTATCTACAGTCCCGGATCGCCCCTTTTCCTCCCCAATGGCACTCATGTCATCAACAAACTTGTTTCCTTCCTCCGTACACAATACCTCCAATACGGTTTCCGCGAAGTCCTAACCCCGACCATCTACAAACGCTCTCTATGGGAGGTATCGGGACACTGGCAAAACTATAAAGATGACATGTACGAAGTACGAGGCCGAGGAGCCATGGGAGATACTGAAGGAGAGACCGGAGAGGACGAATCATACGGACTGAAACCGATGAATTGTCCCGGTCATTGCTTGTTATTCAAATCGCAAAACCACTCATATCGAGAACTACCCATCCGCTACGCCGATTTCAGCCCACTACATCGGAACGAGGTTTCGGGTTCTTTAAGCGGACTCACCCGGGTTCGACGCTTCCACCAGGACGACGGACATATTTTCTGCCGGCCGCAACAAATTAAGAGCGAGATCGCTTCTGCGCTTGGATTCGTAGATATGGTTATGACTACTTTCGGGCTGGGGCCATATCGACTGGTGCTTTCTACGCGACCGGAGAAGGACTTCATTGGTAGTCTGGAATTGTGGGACAGCGCGGAATCACAGCTTCGCGAAGCTCTTGATAACAGCGGAAGAGAATGGGCAATCAATGAGGGTGACGGTGCATTTTATGGCCCGAAGATCGATATTCAGCTCCAGGATCAAGCCGGAAAATATCACCAGCTCTCGACTATTCAGCTGGACATGAATCTACCACAGCGTTTCGGGTTGGAGTATCAGGTGGCTGAGGGAGAGGAGGACTACAATCCAGCAACCCCTGGAAGGGCAACGCCCGTGCTGGTTCATCGAGCGAACTTTGGCTCTGTAGAGCGGTTCCTTGCGCTACTCATTGAGCAATACGCCGGTCGCTGGCCATTTTGGCTGTCTCCGCGACAGGGAATCGTCCTGACGGTCAACCAGGATGAAAATGTTCTACAACAGGCGCATGAGGCTGCGGCTAAGATATCGGGATTCCGTGCGCTTGAGCCTGGTCAGAATGGCAACAATGCTCCACAGCCTCTCTCCTTTGTCGACTCGACATTTTTGATTGACGTGGACGATAGCCCTCAGACGTTAGGAAAGAAGATCCAGAGGGCCAAACAGATGAAGTACAACTTTATCTTCATCGTTGGACCTAAGGATGTTGCTGAATCGCGCGTCACAGCGGATATTACTGGTCAACTGCAGAGCAAACCGGACGGAAATGCGCAGAAACTGCAGGACATGCTGGTTGGCCGGCTTGGAGAGAAGGCGGTTCAGAACCCCCGGGCAGTGCCATTAAAGGTTGACGAGGTGCACGATCTCCTGGTGCAGTTGGAGAAGAGATTTGTATAATAAGTATGAAGCGTATGGAAAGAGCTTCCATCATGTACAATATGATTTCGTATTAAATTTGGGAAGCCAGAGAGACGGCCCAGGTTAGAGATTCCATGATTGACGTTAACACCCGAAGCGGTTAGATTCCTAAGCTTTAAGGCCCGGAAACTCCACCGTGATCACCTTGTTCATGGTGTCATCTGACCTTAAGCTTAAGATTATTCTTAGGAAGAATGGAAGTCACTTGAAAAGTCGCCACAAACCAGACCCTCATTTGTGTCTCTGATTCGTCAACCATCGTCAAACCTGCCCTGGAGACACCGTCATTACCTTCTTTTTCTGGTATCATCGCCATGGACCTTTTTTTTTTTTAGGTGAAAAGTAATCCAGAGAAGCTTTTTTTCCTAACCACGCCAGCCCCACGACTAGACTCTTTCTCGCCCGAAAATCCTCCTGTTGGAGAAAATTGCCCCCTTTGGTCGTGTCTCTCATTCGCCTTCCCAACACCCCCACTCTTTGCTCCCCTCGCTCCCCCTCTCTTCTCCTCTCGCGTGAGCCTTCAATTTCACCTCATGGCGGCTGTTGTGTATCCTAATCGGTCTCCCACCGTCAACTTGGATCCTGCCCCTTTCGCAATTCCATGGTGGTCGAACCTAGCTCCTCTGGCACGGCCGACGTGCCGGCTAAGGCCAGTCTGCCGCGGAAGAGCGCCTTCTCGTGTGAGGCGTGCCGCAAGCGAAAGGTGGGTTCCCCCCCTCTCCCCTGCTTTATCTTCGGATGATTTCCGAGATCACAAGCGATCAAAGATCTCCTTCATGTACCTTGCTTATTGGCACGCTGACATACTCTTCCCCAGGTGAAATGTAATGGTGCTAGTCCCTCATGTTCACGATGTGCGGCGCGTGGAGAAACCTGCGTTTATAGCTTGTGAGTGAGAGTTTCCTTCCATTTCTTCCCTCTATCTCTTTTGTTGTGACATTCCCACACGGCTTCAACATCCTCTACATGTGATAGGTCCCTACTTTATTAACTCAATATTTTTAGAGCTCCAACTTTATCGTATACCAAACAGCTAGAGGCTCGTGTCGCTCAGTTAGAAGATGCACTGTCAAAGCTACGGAGCCAGCAGCAGTCGGCTGCAGAGGTGCGGAAGGCGAGCACCCCATCATCTACCGGCGATGGTAGAGGCAGCATGAGCCCAAGTCTTCGGACTCGCATCAAGGAAGAAGACGAAAGCAGTAGCGCCGATCTCGCTAGGGATTTCGAAGGTCTGAAGGTCGAGCACGATGGTCGAATATCTTTCCACGGCCCGACTAGTTTGTTTCAGCTTCCTAGCGGTGCTCTCAATGAGGCAGCGTCGACATCCCGACTTGCCGTCCAGCACGAGGCGCGAAAGGAAAGGCTGATCAACAATGCGTGGCGGGAAAGGGCGTTTGAACAGATGGCCACTATGCCAGTAGGTCTAACCATGGAATCTCTCTTGCTAAAAGAATAGTATCCTTATCCTACTGTTTTGTATTTCAGGAACCGTTCCAATATCTCCTCGACTCGCACTGGTGTTGGATCCAGCCGCTCTTCAACTTCGTCTATCGACCAGCATTTACTCGTTCGTAACCTTGTCGCTGCTGGTGGAGGATGAGAACTAACCACGAGCAGGCGATATGAAGATAAACGGTCCATACTATTCAGATGCTCTTCTCAATGCGATTCTCTCCCATTCGGTCCGGTGGTGCAAGTCTGAACCAAGAATCGGCCATATCCTCGATTCGTTTGATGGCGGCGCACAGTTCTCCCACCGCGCCGTCTCTGGTCTATATGATTCGCTCAAAGTTGGTAATCTCGGTATCCCGACTATCCAGACATTGCTCCTGCTCAGTGCGCAAGAGTGTGGCAGAGGAAACCGGTCACAGGCTTGGTTATACAGCGGCATGGCTTTTCGAATGCTGGAAGATCTAGGAATATCCATCGACAGTCGCAAGTATTCGGACTCCGCCCACTTGAGCGACGAAGATATCGAGATCCGGAACCGTCTCTTCTGGAGCTGTTACTTCTGGGATAAAATGGTTTCCCTATACTTTGGCCGATCGCCTACGATGCAGCACTCGCGAGTTAGTCCGCCACGGACAGTATTGGACGACACTTCGGAGATCGAAATCTGGACACCGCATGGAGTTGTCTTCCCGGACGGTGCTCATTATCCTCCGACTCAGGCCCATTCTACGTCCTGTTTTATGAAAATGTGCGGATTAGCGGAGGTGCTCAATCAGATCTTAATTCACATCTATGACCCAATAAGGCAAGTGTCAGAGACAGAGTTCTACAATTGTGTGATCGAGCAAGCTAGGAATCTAGCTGAATGGTGGGATGAACTGCCCGATTATCTGAAATTGGTGCCAACAAGCCTTCCTCCGTACTCTCCGCCGAGCCACATTGTCATCTTAAAGTACGCGACCCCCACTTCCTACTATATTGTCCACGCACTTACCATTCCCTCACTGCAGTTCGTTATATCATACTATCAACATCCTTCTCCATCGTCCGATCCTCTGCTCAAAGACAAATAGAGAGTCATACGATAAGAGCCATTTGGTCCAGTGCATGACATCTGCAACAGCGATCTTGTCTCTATTTGATCTATATCGTCGCACATTCGGCGATGCCCATGTTGTCCTCTCACTTTCCTACAGCGTGTACACCGCTGCGTCGATATTCCTGCTCGAAATACAAGCTTTAAAATACGCTGCCCCAGGAACGCTAGACAAACTCAAATTCTGCATTTTTGCTCTAGAGAGAGTGAAGGTCTCAAACCCAGGTATGTTTATTCATTCATTTAATATAGGGCCATCATAATAACATTGATACTAGTGATCTCGACCGCACTCAGTCTCGTTTACCAAGAGCTTCAAAAATTACAGATCGATATCCACATTGTGCTGCCAACGCCACAACCGGAACAACCTCCACCTCGCTCACAACCCCCGTCTCGTCATAGTCACTCCCCTTCCCAACCCCAAGGTCTACCACTGCAACAACAGCAGCAGCAGCAATTTCACACCCCTTCGACTTTCAGTGATACCTCCCGTCACGTCTCCCCGTCTCATCAATCATCCCCCGATGCCTCATCTATGGCTGCCTCCGCTGCCCCATCAGGCGTGAATACCTCATTCCTTCCGGGATATTCCTTCCAACAGCCCGTTGCAGATTTCGAGCTTTCACAGACAGGCGTTCCTCAAATGGCCGGGGCGCATCTTCTGGGTGGAATGCCCAACGCAATAATGACTCTAGAAAACCCTGGCTCGTATGAGATCACGCCGGAGGTCTTTGAAGCATTCTCGTATGCGGAGCCTATCACGACTAATATGACACCAGCATTTGAGACTCGGTTAGGGTAGTTTGTGTCAACGTTGCAACAAGCAAGGCTTGAGCATTTTACAGCTAGAGAAGCTATAGGCGAATGGAGCAATCCTGGGTTGTTTATATCTCTGAACAATTATGTTAATCTTTTCGTGTCTTTGTGGGGAGGAGACAAAACAAGACTTTTGGTGGTATAGCTGTAATCTCTAACTTCTAATCAATACAAATACATAGAAGCGGGTATAAGACAACAAGAAAGTACAAAGTGTATAAGCTCTATATGAACATGCAGGAAAGTCTCAACAGAGACAAGGAAAGGGTATGTATGCAAAAGAAATATTAAATCTCGTATATATAGAGACCGAGAATAGATTAGAAGGGGCAGGGTATGCAAGAAGAAGATATTACAAGGACGTATTCTTGTACTCTGCCTGCTTAGCACCAGTACTAGAAGAGACGCTAGGAGCCGTCTCAATGGAGTCATCAGACTTGGGCCGGGCACGCCAACGCAGGTACCACGGGGTATCGAAAAGATCACCCATGCGCTCGATCGGCACACCCTTAGTCTCAGGCATCCAGATACCCAAGATAACTAAGCCAAGAGTACAAATGATAGCCCAGAAGAGATAGGCGCCCCACACATTCAACGAGGCGAACATATTAGGCGTGACGCGGACGACGGCAAACTGGAAGAACCAGTGCAGCGACATGCTGATCGCATAACTCACGTTCCGGATACGGGTGGGGAAGATCTCCGTTCCGTAAAGGTAAGGGATGGTACAGAGGCCGATGGACCAGCCGACGGCGTAAACGAAGACGGAGGCGATGGCGGCGTCGGACGCAGATTTGTTGTCGGAAGAGCCGGGTTGCAGACCCATATAGACGCCCATGTAAATGTGGGCCGCTAGCTGGAGACTGAGACCCGCCAAGGCGCAACGGCGGCGGCCGAACAAGTCAATTAGCCCCCAGGTGAAGGCCATCGTGAAGACCAGCTTAACGATGCCGTAGGCGCCGGAGCTGATCAGCGAGGTCGAGTTGCCTGTTACACCGGCGTACTGGAAGATCGTCGAGATGTAGTAGGTGATGCCGTTGCCACCGGTCCATTGGGCGATTGTGTGCATCGCGATGAGGAGCCAGAAGCGCTGGCGGTAGTTGGGGTTGGTTTGCGTTTCTTTGAAGGCTGTCCAGGGGGTGACGGATGCGAGATCGCTGGCTTTGGCGCGTACTTGGGAGTCAATTAGGGCGAATTCGGCTTCGAGTTCGGGGTCGTTAATGTCTTTGCCGCGGAGGCGGGCGAGTACCGCGCGGCCTTCGTCATGTTTTTGTTTGGAGACTAGGTAGCGGGGTGTTTCTGGTACAATGTAGGAGGCTATCACGGCGAGTCCGACTGGGATTAGGGGGATGGCTTGTACCAGTCGGTACTGTGTCCGGGTTGGGGCCATGTGTTGGTTGGCGCCGTAATTAATAAAGAAGCCTATTTTCCAAGATTGCCGAGATTAGCTTCCGCAATCCAAGCTTTGTTGGATCTATTGATAGGATATTAAGACTTACCCATAGCCAAAACGGCCAGTAAGATGACCATGTAACAGCTAACCACAAGTCCTCTAGTTCTTGTGGGGGCTAATAAGCATTAGCAATGTAGCTCCGGGGTGTCTCAGCTTAAGATGCACCACGTACCAATCTCAGACAAATATAGCGGTGTCGTCACGGTCAGAGCTCCGGCTCCCAGACCGCTCCAGATTCTCGCGAACAGCAAGAGGCCATAGATGCCCGAAGAGAAGACCTGGATGAACAGGCCCGATGCCCATACCAAGCAAGCCAAGCGCCATGAGTTTAATCTACCGAATCGGTCGTTCAGGTCCAGGGCAAAGAGTGCGCCGAAGGCAGCACCCAAGACATTGAAAGAAGTAATATTAGCACTGCGGTTGGCAAGCCCCGTCTTATCGTGGGTCCAATTGGATGAGATGAGGTTGTAGTCTTCTTTGAACGAATCCAATTTCACACTAGCGCTGAAGCCACCCTCGTCATAACCTGCAAGAAGCACGCCCGGTCAGAATTACAATGAACATATATATTATATGGATCAGGATCATGGTATAACTCACCTTTGGGGATACTGCCACAAGCAATAATGAAGATAACGAGAGCATAATAGGGGTGGGTCTTCCACCGGGACCAGTCTACCATGATGGCGATTGGACGGCGAGAGGATTAAGGGGACGCAATGGAATGTGATTTGTTCGATTATCCCGAGATCGAAAAAATCCGGGGAAATCAGACGATGACAACAGCTAAGCGATCCTTCGATATAGTATTATTACTACCATCGGTATAAGGGGGGGGCAGTATAAACGAGGGACGGGTACTCTCCGAACTGGAGACGGGAAGAGGACCTTTTCGGCGCGATGGGGGCAAACGGACGGCGAAGAGTTTTAAAAGAGGGCTTCCAGGTCACGCCCCTTCCGCCTCGGTCAACTTCCGCTCTGTCGCCATGCATCTTCTCCTCCTTCAATCTAAAGTTTTACTCCTCACTTGTGTAATGACATGAAGATCTTCTCAGATTCATTGAATCGTGCTGTTCTAGGCTACGCCGTGCAGAAAAAAGGCAGAAAAATTACTGCATCTAGTCATCTGTCACTCGGGGAATGCGGCATTAGGAGCTTTAAGAAGAACGTGTGGACTCTCTTCCAACTTGGCACGGTTCAGGGCGTGGTCGTTGTCGGCTGTCTCCGCTCATATTAATCCACTCTCCCTTCGCCTAGTACGTGGAAGGACTGAGGAGAGAGACCCTCACGGCTGCTGGGGATCTTTACACCGTATACAGAGTACGCCATCGATAGAAGGGATGATTGTTTTTCCTACAGTAACCAGCAGTGACACCTGAGATATCACCCTACCATTGGTTCACTCATTCGTATAACTTCCGGTTAGATCGGATTATCCGAAGCCCCCGGGAAAGAGTATATCTGATAGTATCCGCAGTCTGCTGAACTCCCTCACGGACAACCTCCGTTGTCAGCATGCCTTACTTAAGGCTTCAAGGAGAGTAGATAGCCACCTCCCCTGTGGGTCACTGACTGATTCGTCCCTTTTTAAATTTTTTTTTAACCCTCTCTTCCTGCCTTGCGTCCGGTAAAGCAAACGGGAAGTTGGCGAGACTAAATCCGCTGCTGTAAACCTGTTATTATAACTTGGCGGGCGTGGAACTAAATATGATATTCCTACGGACTTGTCTATCAACGAGGGCAGTCGGGAGAAAACCCCCAACTATCTTAGTGAGTTGAGTCCTGACTATTCACCGTTTTGGGTCACTATATACAATCGGTGATACTCTTATCCTTGTCATTGTTGCACGACCCTTCTTCGTCCTCTCGCCTTTGAATAATACCCGGCCGTTCTCTGTTCAACATGCTTACGTCTGTCCAGCCTCGACCCGACGTCCTTGGTTCTCGTGCCTCCTTGTCCACCTTCCAAAAGGGGGAGCTGTTCGCTTTCGGTAGAGATGAACAGAAACCTGTGCATGTTCTTCCGTTAAGGAAGAGGCTTCCTGCCAAAGCATGGGATACACATATGCATGTCGTTGAGCCTCATCGCTTTCCGGTTGATGCAAGTGCAGTATATCAACCCTCGACACATACTATCGAGGAGGCTCTAGCGTTTGAGTCCTCACTAGGAATCGAGAATATCGTCCTTGTTCAGCCATCAATATACGGACATGACAATTCCTGTCTTCTGGAAGCGCTCAGGCGTATCGGTCCCTCTCGCGGGCGAGGGGTGGTGGTGATTGATCCGATGAACACAGATATCCAAACATTATCCAAATGGCATTCACTAGGCGTGCGTGGAGTACGTGTGAATTTGAGATCAGTAGGGAAAGTGATGGACCAGGATGAACTAGCACAAACGCTGTTACAACATGCGGAGATTGTCCGTCCGCTCGGCTGGGCTATTCAAGTCTACGTCCCCCTCGAAATGATCCCACTGCTCGAGCCTATTGTCCCACAGCTTGGTGTCAAACTCTGCATCGACCACTTTGGTGGCCCAGACCTACTATCGACGAACTGGAAAGATGGAGTCTCGTTCGACCCCTATTCACTGCCCGGGTTTTCATCCCTAGTTTCCCTTCTCCGAGCGGGAGACACATATGTGAAAATCTCTGCACCATATCGGCTCAGCAAGGACCATGAAATGCGAGACATTGAGATGATGGCCCGAGAACTTCTCCGAGAAGCCCCAAACCGCGTACTTTTCGCGACGGATTGGCCGCATACACGATTCTGGGGGACCGATATCGCCCCGTTCACAGAACTGTGTCTACGGATATGCGGGAACGATTCCGTGTTGACCGAGCGGGTGTTTCGTCGGAATGCCGAAGAGTTGTTGGACGCACAAACTATGGACTGATTGAGGGTACCTGGCTTGGAGGCAAATTACAGGGTTAACGAGTTACGACTATTTACCAACCATTAGACTAATCTTTTACGCTACAATATTATGAATATGGACAAATTTCACAATTCACAATGTAAATGACGTTGAGTACTACGTCTCGGACAGGTTCCGTCGGCTGAAGGAGTGTGGAGACGGACGACGATTCACGCTAAATTTGCATGGACAGGGTTTTACTCCGAGGGCATCACTGCATACTGTATAGATTTGCACTCAGTGCCACTCACTTTATCCGATAATACTTGGCCATCCTCTCGCTAGTTCTGGCTCACTGAATATACCCGAGCATACCCCTAGCATGGCAAATACGGGAGAACGAATATCCTCAATACGATCGTATATCTTACCATGTAGTGTCCTTCTGCTGTCTGACATTCACTTACCACAATCTCTTTTACTATTCTCCGCGTGGTCCAGGATACGTGAAATGATTGGTTGAAGACACGGGCTGGGATATAGTCGCTCGTTTGTTGAAGATTCCAGCAATACCTGAAAGACCGCGCAAACCCATTTTGGCATGAGTACGTGGTAGTGATCAGACAAGTATTGGAACACTATGTGCAATGTTTGTTGAAACACTTATTCACAGAGGAAAATCAGAAAAGGTTACAGTTGACTCAATATATATAGTATAGTATATCAGGGCGATATCATAGCATGAACAGAAATTGTTTGAGAACACTTACCTCGTTAGATCCTGAAAGATCTAAAGATGATTTAGCTGTTTATGTTTGTTCGTTCTTTCTCCTCTCATAAAAGAAAAAATTAAGATCTGCAGTGATGTCGTATACTATGTATGACATTTGCAATTACCCTTCGTAAAGTACATCCACGTAGAAGATCTCGGAGGGTCATGTTCCGTCTCCTGGTCTTTATCAACACCAAAGCCCTAATCAGGTGTTCAGCCGACCTGTGACGTTGAGATAGCACAAAGCAATAAGTGGTGCTAATTAAAAACATACTTCGTAGTACATCTAGTCTCTTAATTTTTTCAACAGCTCAACCCTGTCCTAGCCTGAAACAACCAGACTCCACAGGCAACAATGAATCCAACGATCCCACCCTAACCAACCCCCCAAAAGCCCTTGTATCAAGCCTCATCAGCTACATCGACAACACTCACCACCAGAATACCACAACTAAAGGAATAGTCCACTTAATCCACGGCTTCATCTATGACCCTCCTTGTTTGTGGATGTGGCTTTGGGGCTTGTGGGGAGGTATTCTTAGAAAGAGAGCTTGGTGTGTTTTGCTTATATCTGGTGATTTCCTTTCTTTTCTTCTTTCTGTTTAATGAGGGAAGTGTAAGTACTTGGTGTGGCTTTTAATTGACCATTGTCCGGGGATGACGAGGGCGAGTATATGGCAGATTAGTATGTATTAGTTTTTCTGCTGCTTTCTGGGTCGTTTAGATTGTTGGAAAACAGTGGGCGCTTTTGGGTAGACTTGACCTTGAAGAGAGTATGAATGCCCCTTCCAGAGGTACTCATCGCTATAGTCCTCTATGCTACAAATTTACTCCAATTCTATGTTTTGGAATTTAACCCGTGATTGAAGAAGGTTCCTACGAAGTTCATGATTGTAGAAATCTGTTCTTTGCGTAGGACAACCCAGTTACCATCTCGATACATTGCAAATGCGATCATTACTTATTCCAACTTAATCTCCATTGGCTTCAAAAGCTCCAGGTTTGTCAGAATCGTCTTCTTGGCACTATCCTCACGGCGAGACCGTGATCCACCCTTGCCTTGTCCCAGAAGAGTGACCGATTCTAACAAACTGGCGTGACGCTCAAACTTTCCATCGATATGAAGCACACCCCTGCGATACTCGAATTCGACTTCTAGAGTGGCCTTTTGCTCCAAGGAGTCACCGTCATCCAAGTACAGGCTGCCAGACGCAGTGCCATCCAGTCCCGGTGCGATGATGAGTTGGAAGCTCTTCTCGCGAAGCTCAGTCGTGGTCATGGCACTTGAAGACCGGATGGGAATAATGCTGCCTCCACGGATGTGCAGGGGAATGTGGGTGATATCGATATGGCTGAGTGTGATATTTGCGCCATGACCACGAACGGGTGTGCCTGTGTACCAGTCGTAGAAAATATCATCGGGGAAGTATGCATCGACCGAAGTAAGGCCCTTGTCGGGGACTGGGCTGACAAGAAGGGCGTCACCGTAGAAGAACTGCAAGTCGATAGAGAAGGTATTCTCATCCTCGGGGTACAAGTAAAATATCGGCTGCAAGAATGGCTCGCCAGTCTGCGACTGCTTGTGGAACGAGGTGTAGATGTAATCGAGAAGCCGGTACCGGATGTCGATAGCCTTGCGCGCGGATTCCGCTACTGTGGGCCAGACGTAGAACTCCTGTCCAATGTTACCGATCTCATTATGGTTGCGGTAGAAAGTAAAGAATGCCCCCAAGGAGGCCCAGCGAGCGCAAAGCTCCTCGGTTGTGTTACCAGCGAACCCACAAACGTCAGCTCCAACCATAGGGACCTGGAACATTGATGCAAAAGCAAGCCCCTGGGCGATGCTAATCCGGTAGTGTTCCCACTTGCTAAAATTATCACCGAGCCTGTTGTATGTTAGCTACAGTTCTCATCCTGGATGTACCCAACGTACCAGTGTCCAACGTCTCGTCCTGCGCCCGCGTAAGTGCTGCGGGTAATAACCAGAGGCCTCACATCGGGGCGACGATGCTGCATAGCTTCACGAGAACTGGAGCTCATCACTAAGATGGATTAGCCTAAAGTACAGGCCCTCGGGGTCTCATATATACTCACTCGTTCCATATAAGTTGTGTGTATCATATTCTACGTATCCTTCTCCGGCATGAACGATACCAGTGTTGATGGTTTTGTTGCTAAGGGACCCGGCCGCGTTCCGGATTTTGTATGGTGGACTAAGTAAATCGCGGCCCTCAAGTCCGAGCTTTGCCTTGAAGATTCTCTTCTGAGAACGGCTGGCAGAGGAAGGCTGGAAGTCGGCAGGAAAGCCAGGCAATGGACGAGGGCTGCTTGACCGGACAGGTGGTGGTGCAGGTGGAAGATTGTTCTCATAGGAATATTTTTCTGGATCAGTACAGGGGTCTGGGCAGAAGTTTGAGGCCTCATTCATGTCGATCCATAGGCCATCAATGTCGACACCGGTCTCTGCGTTGAAGAAGGTACTAAATTCAGAGTTCCAGTAGTCCTGAATGTCAGGGTGAAACCAATCTGGATAAGCAGTCACACCAGGCCACACGGCACCTGATCCTGTCTCAATATGTTTTCATTTATCCTGGGTGGTCGTGATTTCATACCTTTGTACAAACTTCCATTCTGAGTCTTTAGGAAGACACCCTGCTCGAGTCCCCTGTTGAAGGCCCCGTTGTCTGGAAAGAAATAATCAATCAATTGTTTTCTTAAAAGAGGATAATAGCTACTTACCGCTCACGCTAACAGCAGGATCAACCATAACAATGTAATGCTGATCGTGATCATGAAGATAACCGACCAACTCACGCATCTTCGCCAGGGGGAAGCGGTCTGGGTCAAGAGAGAAAACTCTCCTTCGGTCCATGTAGTCGATGTCTGTCCACATAGTCTCCAGGGGGATGCCTGCCTTGCTATAGTTATAGACTACCTCCGCAACCTGATAGACGTCACGGTAGCCGTACCGGCATTGATGCAACTATTAACCATAGGTTAGTCAATGCACTAGAGTCTTGAGAAAATCATAGAATAAGTGTGTGGATAGGGTATCGCATACCCCAAAAGTCCAGTAACTCTGCATAGCAGGAAGGCCGACAATCTTAGAGTACTCTATACTGGCTTCTTTTGGATTCGAGCCAGTAAAGAAGTAAAAGTCAAAAATTCCTCCTAGGGCGTTATACTCAAGGTATTGCTTGCCGTCTGCCGTCTTATCGATGAAGACGTCCATCCCGTTAGAGTTCAGCAAGAAGACACCGTGAGTTCCGGATTCACCGCGATGGTCGTAGTACACAGGATGAGTGCCGTACAAATTGCTATTTTCGGGAGTACCATAGGCGTCACGATTCCAGAAGGTACGTGTGTAGTTGGTCGTAGACAGGCGTAAGGAGTCGGTATGCTCTCCAAGACCATACAAATGAGGGTTCTCTGGGAGCCAGGTGCGAAGCTTCAGATATTGCGACTGAAATATAAGATTTTCTGCAGAGCTGTCGAACAATACTTTATCGTCTCTTTTAACGGTAAACGAGAAGGGCTCTTCCTCAAACTCAAACTTAAGTGCGGAGTCTTTGCTAGAGCCATCGCCACTGTCTACACGAGGGACCACCTTTTCAGGCACCTGGTACACACACTCTTCGGCATCATATATCTTGACATGAAGACGCTCATCTAATCTGATGCTTAGCAATGGAGTTTTTCGAAAAAGAAAAGGGCGGTTGTTCCTACCAGTCTGGTACTCTACCAGAAGCTTGAGGTTCTGCAGGTCTGTACCATAGGTATTGCAGGGTTTTCCTGCGAGGGTTAAGTCGGCCGTCAAAGACCGATCATTTTCCTGGACATTGGATGCCTTGTATCCAGGGCACTGCTGGGTGTCCGCTCGTGACCCAATCACGGCAGCCCCGGCCAAGGAGGCACAAAGTAGGAGAGAACCCAACATCGGGTTCAGGGTGAGGTTGATGTTGAAGGTTGAGTGGGTGCAGCAAGAATCCAGGGTCCAGAGCGAGCGGAGAGTGACTATTTATAATGACAAGACATGGCAGTTGACTTTATGGGAAATGCATGGATGGGTTACATTTCCACGTTAGCCCAATACGGATATAAGTGGCGCACTATTGTATGACTGCTCACATCAACTGCATCACGGTCAACCCAAGCGGGATAATCGGAAATTGGAGGTGAGCCGAAGCTTACACTGGCTCGGGAATCGGCCGGAACAGAAGCAAACCAGGAATCAGGATAAGAACAAGAATATGGGGGGTACTGAAGTAGCACGAGGGTAACTATGCGGCGAACCCTGTCCATCTCGCCCAAATATCGGGTATTCTCTATAGGTGAGGGTAACTCACTCACCCACGAGATGGAACGCAATGACGACCTTCGAGTAACCTCAGCATGTTTGTTGATTCTTGGCTCAAGGTCAAGGAAAGGAACATGATAGAAAAGAGATCGAATCATTATAATGTTGGGTGGGACACAAAAAGAATTCTAGTCAACCCCGAACAATGAAAATTACCCCACATTTCCCCGCATAGATGAAATAATTGTATATTATATTATTATATTAATGATCTCTTACTCTAGACCCGAATCGCCGCTCATAGTGGATAGTTCTTATGATCTGTTTAACTATTAAATAATCAGTCGACGGGAGTAAACTGATTAAATACGAAATTCGGATTTATAACCTCATGTTGTACTGAGTCAGATTAAGAATATAGAATCCGATACTTCTCACGTGCCCGCCAGTGCTTAAATACACACACAATGGAATTCTAAAAGAACGACCCACATAATACACTGCCCGTATAGTCTAGAACTACTCGAGAAGGGCTCCTCACTGACAGTATCGGATTTAGCCCTAAAGACAACAAGTTTCCAGGCTGATATCACTATGATAGAATAGATCGACATATTCTAACTCCTTTTAGAGAGTGGATCAACCCTCGCCTGACCCGAGATGGCTTAGCGTTGAGATTTGAAGCATGAAGAACTGGTGTTCGAGTCAGCTCGACAAAGTACCGCCACCACTGCCGGTATATTTTGAAGCTCCTTATCCAGACATATTTCTATCCATCCTCCAGGTAAATTGTTCATGCGTTCTAAGATAACATGATGCCCGGCTCGACGAATTCTGAACGCTTGCCACAACACTCTTGACAACCTCGTGTCAGTCGAATAAGACAGGTCACTCCACCGGTAGGTTTGATCGGCAAGTATCGAGATTTATTCCAGGCTGAGCTGAAGCGTGGATCCCGCCTCCTCATGGCAGACCAGTCAGCTTCTGCCAGCTTCAGGATACGGTCCCTACTAAGAGTACTATTCGATTTTCTGCGGGCCTATCAACGCTTGCTGCCCAATGACATGACGTGTTTGTGAATTGTCGGTGAAAATGCCATTTCGACTTTCCTTACACATTGCTCAAAAGGGCGGCGGTCTCGTCCCTACAACGTGTTCTCGTCGAAATCATTGAGACTTTTCCCATGGCAATCTTCACATCATTTGAGCTCGAAGCGGCTACGCAGCAGCCTTCACCGTTAAAGTCTGTGCAGATTAAAGACCGCCCGCGACAGGAACCACCATATCGTCGGGCAGTTCTATGTTTCATCGTTCGAGGTGCCAATATAGAACCAGAATTGCCAAAGAGTCCAAAGCCAAACAGTGCTCAGGTTCGGAAAAGCGATAGGGCTACACTACCATGGTTCGCCCCACAACCCTTCATACTCTAAGTACTATTAGTTCTGATAGATAAATTGCCATAGTGGCCCTCTAGAGACCCTACTAGGGATAATCGAAGATAACAGTTCGAGTCCTGTGGATACCGCCTGGAAGACGATCAAAAAGCAGACAACCATACCACCATCCTCACTCTCTGTTTTTCGATATGGAAAGAGCTTTTTTTCGGAGACTTCATCTATTGGCCAAAAATGCCTCTTTTATCCGTTCGCATTCCATCTCAATACATTGTCAGGTCTCAGCACCGAGGTAGATAACTCACGTCGTAATCAAAGTATGGGTGGATGGGATAACCATGAGTCGAATCTGTATGACTTATTGGACAGCCACTACTACGGACAGGGTTTGCGAAAAGTTTGGTTCGAAATCGACCTTGGCCCAGCGCCAGGAAAGATGTTGGCGAGTGGTCTGAAACAGCTTCAACACGATCATGAAAGTGGCGCACGAAAATTAGCTGCTGTTTCAGTGAACATCCTTCGGGCGGTCTTGGTTCACCTTGACGACCCCATCACTCTCAGTGGCACATGGTGGCAGAAAGCCAGGATGACAGCCTGGCATCTCTGGAAAAACGGGCGTCAAAGTATGGACGCGGCCATTCTCAGCTTTCTGTTGATGGCATTGACTGAGATTGAGGCGTTTTTATTGACCACGGGACCCGAGGAAACTTGCGACAAGCTGCACATCTCCGAACTCTTCGACCGGATTCAGAAAAAGATACGATCATATAAGCTTCGCCTTAGCTACAATTTCGGATCATACGCGATGTCTAAAATTAGTCGAACTGGTTCTGTACCTAAACACTTGAAAATCTTAACACTATCTGCAAGTTGTACCATTCGTGAATGCATTGCACAGTTGGCACAGATCTCCGACGCCCAATCAATCGAAATCCGCGTTTTAGAATCACGCCCGTTATTTGAAGGTGTTTCACTGGCATCTTCACTTCTAGAATATCTTGAGAACGAACCGAACATCCCCAAAGTCAACGTATCTATTTTTACCGACGCTTCAGTCGCCCTTGCAGCTCAGGATGTCGACTTCCTTCTGCTTGCAGCAGATCGCATTGCAGCTGATGGGTCAGTTAGTAACAAAACCGGATCTTTGCCGGCAGCTCTAAGCGTGCGGCATGTCTCGCCCTCGGCAGGCATTATCGTCGTGAGTGAACTCGATAAAGTCGCGATGCAGAGCTGTGATACAGAAGCACATACCATGGAAAATAATGAGTCATCGGAGGTTTTGGACGCCTGGCAGCAGAGCGAGACCGTCAAAGGGCTCGGCGTCATTGAACAGAAAATTCAAAGGAAGGGTCGACAGGTTACAGTCAACGTACCGAATGTTTACTTCGAATGGGTCCCTCCAACATTGATAGACGCCTACATCTGTGAAGATGGTGTCAAACTCCCATCTGATTTTCGAAAACGGTCACAGTGGATAAAAGAGCAATGTGAGAGATATTTTGATAACAACTTGTGATTTTGAGCACTAGAAGCGTATTGTAATCCAGGTAACATTTGAAGAGGAGGGAACATGATATTATGAAAGCTTGATAGCAATGCGAGCCGATAAATTCGTTAATGCTACATTGATCTTGTCCGAAGCCCATTCTTCCCGCATCCCATCCAGACGGAGTCCCTTGAAACCCTGAATTCACGGTAATTAATGTTAAAAAAAATGTAGATCATGGATCTGCGAAGATGATCGTAATAGCATCTAATAAACGGAAAGGTTTCACCGAGATTATAGCAGTGCTACCATAGACGGGTCAGACTCTCAGTAAAGCCGCGTCTCAAACCCGAGTCGAGATGAATATTTTCTCATGTGGATACTGATAGATTTGGATGCGAGATAGTTATATGTTGGTGTTGACGCCCTCTTTTGTTCCTGTAGTCTCAAGAACTCGACTTGGTTTTAGGAATCCGGGTAAAAGCGATCATATAGTAAGTAGTGGGGACAAGATCCTCCCAATACTAGCGTCCTCGGCGCATGCACCGCGACCACAGTGGATAATAAATCTCTCATTTGTCTTAGCAAGTTAGCCTACGTTGAATTGCCATCATCTCCACTTCATGCTGGCTTCTTAAGCTCAGCGGCTTGAGTCATGCGGACCGCACTTTTCAATGCCTGGACATCCACTTCTTCGGCATGCAACCCGTCCCCATGGACCAGATTAATGTGCGACCACGAGGCGAATCGAACAAATCAAGCAGCTCAAGAGCTATATTAGGGGTTCAGTATAACAAGGGTCCATCAGGCCATGCTGGGTTTCACCACCGCAAACCGTCTCAGGTGCTAACGAGAGAAATACGTAGTCCAATAATTGAATCGGCGATGGAGCGAATACGGAAGAGTTCTGTGTTCTTTGATCGCCCTAGTCCCTTCGAATTATATTGCTCTCATATTAATATTAATTTCAATCGGTCGTTTAATTTCCCACCCTTGACGAACGGTTCTAGTCTGCTCCAGAGGCGTACACACACAGAGAGAGAGAGAGAGTAGATCGCCGCCGGTACGCGGCTTATGATCTCCCTTTCCAACAACTACCAATGGGAAAATCATGCTGGGTGGCTAGACCTAGTTCTTTCGTAATAAAAATGATTTTGCCTTCTTTGCTGTTTGCTTGTCATGGACGGAAACACAAGGAATAGTCCAAATAAGCCTACATCCGCATTCCACATGGTGACCCCAGCATCGCCCCTATCACTTTGCGTGCAATGGCCCATTTTTCGCCGGACAGCTGGACTCCAGCGGTCAATGTTTTGACATGGTTTCTGCTGGTGACGGCAATTCTGAGCGTCATCACTCGGCTGGGGACCAAATACTGGATCTTTCGCAAGTTCACTGAAGATGATTACTTCAGCATCACTTCCTTGGTATGATTTGACTTGGAATCTGGCGGAAGATGTTATGTGATATGGATGCTGATTCCCACCAGGTACTCTGCGCTGCGCAGTCCATCGCCGTGTCGATGGCGACTGCCAACGGGTACGGGGAGCATTACGAGAGTTTGAGTAGTTCCAGCATTGAAGAAATGATGAAGGTGAGCAAGACACGCATCTCCTTGGATATTTGTACTCATAAGAACTAGTCGCAATACTCAGCGAATATCCTCTTCATCTTGAGCATGTGTTTCTCTAAACTCGCTCTCATCAGCTTTATCGATAACTTGACGCCTGCTTCTACAGACCACCGCATTGCAGTTGGCCTGAAAATGTTTACTCTTGTTTGGGGGGTGGTGGGCACCATAACCTCAGCTTTTCAGTGTAAGCCGCCTCGAACTTGGGACTATCTGCATGGGAAATGCTGTAACATTGTGGGTGATGTCCCTTTTCTGCATTCGGATAAATGACTGACGGGGTCAACAGAATGGCTGGTGGAATTACCTTGGCACTACGAATATCTTGTCAGAATGTGGTATGATTGTGCAGGCAATGCTAGTAATTGTACGCATACAGACGCATATGAAGAAAAAGGCCGTCTTGGCCGGGGTGTTTCTGCTTCGGGTCGCGTTCGTACTATCCCGGTATCTCCCGTCGCCTTAGCCTCATACTGACTTCGTGCGCAGAGTTATTATTATGATTGTCTGCCAGCTTGTGTACGCTACTAAAACTGCCGATCCTCCCGATCCATCCCATGAGACTTGGCCCGTGGCGATATCCACCCAGCTAGTTCAGTCTTTAAGCATTGTCACGGCCTGTTCGCCCCAGTTCAAACCGTTCCTTGACAGTCTGCGCTCAACGGGGATGCGCCTTGATGGTATGACAAGTTACGGTCACTCGCAAAAGGGATACGGCTCATACGCCGCTTCGCGTGCCCGGAGTCGAAGGGGCACAGACCACAGTGATGCGCATGAGCTTGTCCCCCTACCGATGCAGGATACCCACCAGGCTACTGTGACTACCTCGACACCATCGCTGGGGTGGGATGGGGAAAGCCAGTCGAGCCAGACACATATTATTCATGAAATTAGGACTTGGACGGTGACCGAGGTACGGCGTAGTTTCGCCGAGAATTCCAAGTAATGCGGTCGCACTCCTTAGGTCTCTTTTAGTCTCATGGTAAAAGTTAGATGATATGAATATTATATTAATGTCTTTCCACTCCATACACTATTTACCTCTCTGAACCTGGGTTTGGCCCAATGACTGGAGTCGTAAGATTCTAGATCCAGGGTCAGTCCTCAAAGTTTTCCACTTATATTGGGATGCATATTAATTCCACCGATGGGAGCCGAGCGGGACTCCTTGGCATTCTGGAATCTAGCTCAACCAACTAAATATCTTAGGGCGTCATCAGGATTTTAGCGGTACAACCGACGTGCCGTTTGGGTTGATCGCGAATTGTCCGTTGTGGGGCCGCAGGGGATTAACCGCGAGTGATATACAACCTCAATATACCAGGAGAGCAGTTTAGTCCTATTAGATATTAGTACGTGTTCAACACAGACTTGTGTCCGTCTGAGGTAGTGTTCGGGGAGGCAACTGGCTTTGCGAAACCCTCCGAGGATGCTACGATTCAGAGACATCGCCAGGCATCTTAGGGTTAGCCCCTACAAGGGTCTACAAACTCATCGACAAATTAATACAACCCGTTATAGCCGCTGGTAGTCAGGGATTATAAAGAGGTCTGATGTTAATTGACCTCCCTATATAATAGAAATTGTTTTACGAGAAGGGTCGGACTAGTTCTTAGACTAAGTATTTCCATTTGTCTTGCAGCTCACTTTTAAGTAATGACCGAGTAACTTGCATAAAAGACAGGGATTGCGGTTAAACATTCCACATTCCTTCCTAAACATGGCCAGATACCCGCACTTTCGTTTCTTTTTCTTAAATGTTGGGTGTCTGGGTTTCTTGCTATCTATAACGGCTGTTTTGACAGATTTACCCCCCAAGGCTCCTCCGTTACATTCTTTCCAGAGCCATTTGCTTCACCATGGCCTCCCATGAGCTCAAGCAAATGGCGCCTGCCACTTCGCACGAGGTAGAGGGTCGCCTCTCAAGTAAAGAGACAGATGATGTCAATTTGATCCGCTTGGGCAAACGCCCTGTCTTGAAGGTATCCCTGCTATACAATTGTCTACGCTTTCTGACCCTTGCTTATCATCATTAGCGAAATTTCGGCTTAATGTCAATGCTGGGTTTCAGCTGCACGATTCTCATCACGTGGGAAGGCATTGTCGTGTACGTCCTTTACATCGACGAACTAGAGTATTTGGCATGATCGACCTTACTAACAATACAATCAGACTATTCTTGCAGGCATTTCAAAAGTATGGTGTCAACCCGCTATCCATTTATTCAGTCCGATGTTAACAGAAGTGGTTCCAGTGGAGGCCCAGCAGGAGCCGTGTATGGCTTCATCTTCGTTTGGGCCGGTGTTGCAGCGACCTTTGTGGTTTTATCAGAGCTGGCATCAATGTATGAAACAATCCTATCGTGGTAAAGGCATTCTATAATGACAGCTTCTTAGGGCACCAACATCCGGCGGTCAGTATCATTGGTGCTCTATGCTGGCACCTCCGTCTGCAATGAAGCTCTTCAGCTACCTAACAGGTGAGCACTTCATCAAACCTGCGAGAAACTTATTCATTCCTACTCTTACACCACGACTCAGGCTGGCTCACGGTCATCGGATGGCAAGCAACGTTTGCAACTTCGTGCTTTCTTTCTGGAACGCTCATCCAAGGCCTTATCGTCCTCACAAACTCCAGTTATGAGCCCAAGAACTGGCATGGGACTCTCCTTTTTTGGGCCGTTGCTGTTTTCTCCGTGGGTATTAACAGCGTGGGAGGGAATCTGCTGCCCCGTTTCGAGGGCCTCATCCTCATCCTCCACATTCTCGGTTTCTTCGCCATTCTTATCCCCCTAACATACATGGCGGATCACTCAAGTGCGCAGGAGGTGTTCACCCACTTCCTGAACCTGGGCGAATGGCCCACGCAGGGCTTGTCATTCTTCATCGGTCTAGTCGGTTGTGTATTTGCATTCGCAGGTGGTGACGCTGCTGTTCATGTGCGATTCTTGGTTTCAACTGCCAATGAGAATAGATGCTGACTCTTATCTGCAGATGTCTGAAGAAATCACAAACGCGCCCGTTGCTGTCCCACGTTCTATCATGCTTAGTGTTCTCATCAACGGAACATTAGGTTTCAGTATGCTGATCGCCATGTTGTTCTGCCTGGGAGATATCGACGCAGCCCTAGAGTCTCCAACTGGTTACCCTTTCATGGCGATTTTCCTCCAAGCGACGCACTCTGTGGCTGGCACAGCAACCATGGGCTCTATTATCACGACCATGGGAATATGCACATCGGTGGGCATGTTGGCTTCAACATCGCGGCAATTCTGGTCTTTCGCGAGAGACCGCGGAATCCCCGGCTGGCGCTTATGGAGCAGGGTATGTACATCGCAACCCCCATCCTCCATTCTGCCTTCAAACTCCCCCCCCCCCCTACTACACAATCAATCAATCACTAATGTGATTTCAGGTGACCCCCGAATCCGCCATCCCAATCTACTCCGTCGGCCTCACAACAATAGTAGCCTGCCTACTAGCTCTGATCAACATCGGATCCTCAGTCGCCTTCAATGACCTCGTCTCCATGTCTATCTCCGGCCTTTACCTCTCCTACATGGTCGTCGCCAGCCTCCTCCTCTATAGACGCTGCACAGGCGGCATCGGCAGCTCCAAAAGCAGCGACGACGCCATCGTCAACACGGCCGGCGCAAAGCTCGTCTGGGGCCCCTTCCATCTACCCGGTATCTGGGGTATCCTGGTCAATATCTTTGCGCTTATATATATGACGATCGCAGTCTTCTTTAGTTTCTGGCCGCCGCAGCATACGGTTACGGTTGATACGATGAATTTTAGTGTGGTTGGCACTGTGGGGGTTATCATCTTAAGTCTTGTGTATTATGTCCTAAGGGCGAGGAATGTTTATGAGGGACCTATTGTCGAGATGCATCTTTGATTCTTGTTAAGTGTGGATTTGTACTATACTATATATGTGGGTTTGAGATGATATAGTTAGTCCCTTTTTACTTGGGGAACTAATTTGTGACGTGACTTATATTCTTTTTTGTAAGCATGATGGTTTCTTCTCTACTATTGTTAGATTTTATGACTCTGAAGAGGACGAGGCTGGATCGACTGCTAATCTGTGTTCCCTATAAGTAAGCTACGCTTCCATGTCACTAGAATTCAGCCTGGGTAGCTACCGTCTCATGACATCTGAAAATCAAATCAGTTTTGGATCCATGAAAATACGGCGTGTGGAATCAAACGCAACATTTCCCGCCGTAACGCCTCCGCCTGTGCATAATATCTCACCTTCCTTGTATCGATCGTGTTCAGACCGACATACATGTCGAAGTACTTCCATCTTGAGGATAAATAGAGGTCGGCAGAAAAGGTGGAAGAGGCACATCACCATAGCTATTCAGATGCGAGTTGTTTTGGTGTGCTATATGAATTACGAACCGGTTTTGCGCCCAAGTAATCCACCTGATTTATTTTCTTCTGAATATTCTATTCTGTATTTTGTGGCTGTTGCGATCTCATTTGGTCCCGGCTTACAATGGCTTCTTGGTTTTGAGTTCTGTTAGGGTCTATAGGAGTAAAACGATCATGACGAGGTTTGTTAATTTCCACTAAGACTATCGTGAGCTTCCTATTTCATATGGTGCACGGGAGTGTCAGCAAAACACAGAACCTCCATCAATAGTATGCGTTATAGGGCAAACAGGTTACAGTAGTGATTCTTGAAAATGACAAGATAAGCTTCTATTGGAATCAAGTATAACGATATAAGACCAAGCCTTTGTATTCACATAACAGTATAGGAAAACCTAACTTAATAGGGAAACCCTAAGCCAAGGCTAAGAGAAAAGAGACTCGCGAAGAATTGCCCGTGAAGCCGCTCTTAACCGGGGCCTAGAATCTGAAATGGGCGAGGACAGTAAGCTGGTCATCTTAGGGTGATAAACCATATTTTCCTGTTAGCTGAATAAACCATGATCCTACTTCCTTATTCCTATATTTCAAGTGAGACACTAGCTTGGCTGGCGGCAATTACCGTCCAATATAATATGTATGTACATGAGCATCCGAGACGCCGTTGTGAATTCGTCAGCAGGATGACACCACTAGGCCGCGATAAGAAGTAACAGCACCAACTGCTTCTTGTTTTGTTGCAGGATCCTGAAATCCGGCTGACCACGTTCCCACTTCTTATATTATATACATTTGCGTATTTCTAGTCATCTTTCACACTAAGATAGCCACCAACCATTACTCTATGTGACTATTCGCTATTGTTCACGGGTGCTCGGTCTATGACTATAACGTCTAAGATATATTACTTTGTGACCGCATTTCCCTATTTAAGAATGTCTCTTAGATCTTCTGCTGTTGGTTCTTCAGGCTTCTAGCCAAGCCATGTGATAACAAATACGAAGATTGTAACTATATATTAGCGCTTACTTATCACGCCTGATCCAAGAGAAGACACTTCTGGATGTTCGCTCATTTGTTGGCGTGTCTCTGCCGTGTCTAAAGGCCAAGAAGTGAACGAATCAAGGGCCCGCGAAGGTAATTTGGCGGAATGAAGCATAGATAGAGTATATATGTATCACCTGCTGGTCTGGAATTTTGCCAAATTTTCTATCGTTGCTTCTAAGCTACACTACTGTTCTTCCCAGGTATTTTTTGGTTGATACAATATGCCACACGAAACGCCCACTATCACCGCACTCGAACCATTCCAGGTTCTTAGCAAAATCTTAGATTTTGCAAACGAGGACCAGCGAGACTGGTGGCAGAGTACCGGGCCAATGTTCGCAAAAATCCTAAAGGATGCAGGCTACAACATCCATGCCCAATACTCATACCTATGTCTCCACCACAAGTGTGTGGTGCCGTATCTGGGCCCCTATCCGGTCAGCGGCAGAGATCGATGGATGAGCATACTCAGTCGTTTTGGACTACCTTATGAATTGAGCTTGAATTGCTCTAATTCGGTCGTCCGGTTTGCATTTGAGCCCATCGGACCGTTATCCGGGACTGAGCAGGATCCCTTCAATGCACATGTCATCTGGGAGTGTCTTGGGAAGCTCGCGAAGCTGGGGTCTGAGGTTGATCTCCAGTGGTTTGCTCAGTTCAAGAAGGATTTGGTATTGAATGCAGAGGAGACGAAGTTCGTTCAAGACAATGGTTTGGACAAGGGACAAGTCAAGACGCAGAACAAGTTGGGTGTGGATTTGAAAGGTGGGAAGTTCGAGGTCAAGATGTACATTTATCCTTATCTCAAATCGGTTGCTACCGGCATTCCGATTGAGCAGCTCATGTTCGATTCGGTGCGAAGAGTGGACTGGCAACGGAAGCTGGATGGCCCGTTATCCTTTTTGGAAGATTACATCAACTCTCACAAGGACAAGACTCTTTCAGCCCGTCTCATTTCCTGCGACTTGATTGACCCGAGTCGCTCACGGATCAAAATCTATGTGGCTGAGCAGACAGTGGACTGGCCGCACCTGGAGGATCTTTGGACACTCGGCTACCGGTGTCAGGATGCCATCACTATCAGTGGCTTGCGACTACTCCAGGAACTATGGGATCTACTCAACATCCCTGAAGGTCCATGTTACTTTCCTGATGGCGGTTACTTGGAACTCGATTCCAAAGTCAACGAACGGCTTCCTTTGCTGGCCAATTATACTCTTCACCCAAACGATCCATATCCAGCACCGCAGATCTACTTCCATACATTTGGTGTAGGTGACGCGGCAGTCGCAGACGCCGTCGCTACATTCTGTGCCCGAAGAGGGTGGACGGAGATGGCTCAAACATACAAAGACAACCTCTTCTCTTATTAGTGAGTCGACACCCATGGCATCATTATTATAGATAAGCTAACGAATATCCAGCCCTGACGGAGACACCAATGGGGTGAACCACCTCCAATCATTGGTATCATTCTCCTACCGAGACCAAAAGGCCTATTTAAGCGTATACTTACACAGTTTCGAAACCGGTGGCTGGAGAAAGTCATGGTCCAGCGAGGCAATACAGGAACACCTTTAAGATATTGCCAAGTGTGCTCTCCTCATGTACGATCTATATTGGACAAAACTGTGCTTTAGGTTTGGGCCGAGTATTCATGTGGCTCCGTTAGTGTATGTGTGGACATCAGAGTTAGTGCTAATGAAAAAACGGACCCCAAAATCCATATTTCGATGGCCTTATAAAATTCCTCGTGTAGTCCGAGGCTTCTAAGGGAACAAACACCAATGCCTGTCCAGATGGAGCAGGGCACGAATGCCACCCATGTGAAAGGCCCACATGGCTTGTGTTTAAGCCCTTTGGAAGTCAATTACAAGCTGCGGCTTGTGCCCATTGCATATTCTGAGCATGCATGCATGGGGCGAGATCTGGACGGTCTTTGAGTAAACATCACGCATGGGAAGTTTGGGGGCGATGCCACTATATTATTTTACTTTCTTCTCATATATCCATATTGATAAGTAGTCAGGCTTCGTCGGCGATAGCTCCTTGCTTGGAGAAGATTTTATACTTTACCTTGAGGAAAACATGGAGTTGTTCAAATAAGACTTCTGCCATCAAACACTTGTTGAGATCATGAATGAAATGTCTGACAATAAGAGCACTTTCTCCCATCGGCGAATTTGGTGACACTTTGATGGTGAAAGCTGGTGGGTTATTACAACGGCAAATGGATTAAAATCAGCGTGTAATAATTTACATGCATGCTCTTCAAAATAAGCTAGCAACCATGGAGGCCTAAATCTCCCCCAAGGTCCTTGATGGGCAATCATATTAAAGCTGCCTTTGCAGTCCCATATTCAGATACGATGCGGAGTCGAAATATAATCAACGTGCCTACATTATTTCAATCCAAGACAAGAAAAGACACAAGCCGATGTTGAGAAGTTCAAGGAATAGAATTCATCTAGAATGTCTATAGTTCAAAGCAATATATCTAAAACGATCATCATAACATTACATGACTCATCATTGCAGAAAATGATATCAGAAAAAACACAGAAGGTATAAAACGTGACTGACTACCTTTAACACCGGGACTGAAGTTCGTTTCAGCAGTGATTGATTCAAGCAGAAGCGGCCTTCACATCCTCCTCGTTGCTCATGATCTGAACCTTGATAGCTCCCGTCTTGGGGTCTGCAGCAGTTTCGAAGGCCTTCAGAGCGTCCTCCAAGAGGAAGCGATGTGTAACAAGCTTCTTCAGGCTGATGACACCGTTCCTCACGAGGCGAATGGCGCGGGGCCAGGTGTTGCAGTAACGGTACTGGTATTGAAGGTCGATCTCTTGGGTGCTCAGGCGCATGAACGGAATCTTCATCTCGTTCTTGCCCACACCGATCACGAAGACCTTGCCACCGAACTTGACACTCCAAATAGCGGATGCGACACTGCTCTCGACACCGGTGCACTCCAGTGCCAGCTTAGGCTTCAGGGCATCAGGGGCGGAGCCCTGGCCATCGTTGAAAGCATCGATAATGCCTGCAGCGTTATCCTCGGCGGACAGGTTGGTCTGCACCTTGTAGGTGATAACGTCGGGAACCAACGACTTGGCGAATGCTAGTCTGCCTTCGTCGATATCGGTGATGACAATGGGTGTTGCTCCCGCGGCGCGGGCACTGAGGAGAGTGATCAAACCGATGGGACCAGCACCGGTGACAAGAACAGGGTCGCCCAAGCGAAGCCCGCTTCGCTCAATGGCAGCGAGAGACACACTGAGAGGCTCCAGCAAAGCTCCATCCTCATAGCTCATATCACCGATCTTGTGGCACCAGACAGCTGGGTGATTGACATAGCGCCGCAGCAAACCGTCCACGGGAGGAGTGGACAGGAAAAGCACTTTTTCACAACCGTTGTAACGTCCAGTTAAGCAAGGCTCGCAAGCGTGGCAGGGAATATTGGGTTCGACGGCGACACGGTCGCCTGGCTTGAGGTGGGTGACGTCGGAGGCAACTGCAATCACTTCACCGGCCGACTCGTGACCCAGGATATGGTCACCCGTGACAATCATGGGACCAATGCAACCGGCATGCCAGAAATGCACGTCAGATCTATTTTGAACACCAATCGTCAGTTTAAGAGCACCTCGCTAGGGAACTAAAGAAGTGCATACCCGCAAATTCCGGTACTGCGAACCTGAACTGTTACCTCACCGGGCTTCAAGCTCTCGCCACTCTTCACCTCCTCGAGTGTGGGTTTCGATTCTGCGACCCACAAGTCGTGGTTGGTGTTGGTATAAACACCAATGTTGGCCTTTTCGAGGACAGTTGCGGTAGCCATGATGTGCGAGGAACGAGATCTGGGTATTGACGGTAGGAGGATCGAGAGGAATGAGAGACTGCAGCAAGAGGGACAACCAGGAAGAGTAGAGGAACCAACAAGCTTTAATAGCTGCCCGATGGAGCTACCCCTCCAAGACTGGGAAAAGTGAAAAGGAGCATTGAAAATATTTTTTTTAGATCAGACCCAGCTTGCAAAGCCACTGAGGATCCTGATTGCGCATGAAAGACGGTCAACCATCAAGCCGATACTACTACTCCATTTTCCATAAATGCTCCATCTTCCTGCGGGACGGAGTGGAGGCATCGTGGCACCCATCACTGGCCCAGATTTTATTTAGCCGGTGCCCCGCGCCCGCGGGGGTTACTTCTGGGGCATCACCATTGGTCACCTTTTGAAGTCATGGTGCTCACTGAGTCTCCGGAGAATTGACCCATTACCGTATCTGGAGACTGTAGCCTCAGTATGACCGGGGCTTTGAACGGAATATCTTTGGCCGTCTTTCTATCGCAGAGACCTACTCAGAGTACTAATGTTTTAGGAAACTATAGGAACCAGGAGCGGGTTCGTGACCCCCGGCCATTGATAAAATAGGAAAAGTCTGCGCATACAAAGTATCTCTTAGGGAGAAACTTCTCTAGTAAACATGCCGACTAGTCTATAAATGGTGACAATTGTTGTTGACTGAAGCCCCGAGCATCGTGATGGTTGATTAAAATGCTTCTAGAACGAACGTTATTTGGTTGAGTTGATAATATATCCTCAAAATGGGAAGCCCATCAGACAAAGATAACACTTCTAAACTGATAGCTAGGTTATCTATCTCTATCTGAAACCAATATGCTGCAGAATAACATAGGGTTCTTTCGGTTAAATAGAGGATTTTAGCCATTGGTGATCATTGAACAACCACTAAACGCGCATTTTCGATACATCTTGCGCCTCCACAAGAAAAATGAATAAGAAAATCCGAATCCACAAGCATTATCAATTTTTTTGTCCAACAAATCATGTAGTTTTTATTGGTTTTGGTGCCTGGGCCAGAACCATAGTTCAGTGGGATTGTTCCCAGAGCGGCAATTCTCCGGTGGAAACGTCGCCTTCTTTGGTGGAGAATCCAGAAGGCCGTTCGATACTCTTGTATCCACCCCGACATGTTCACGGGTTCACTCGGCAACTCTCAATCCCTCTTCGGTCATGAAGTTGTGGACAGTCATAGGACGGATTTATTCATCCTCTCGGTTTCACTGTGAGCCGTCAGTCGGGTCTTCCGAAAAGTCATATGGTTCAACCTGTCTCGAATTGATGAGATGATGCTACATATCGAGGGTGCTCTCCGTCCTACAACTACATATAGAGAGTGGCAGTGCCCTAAAATAATATAGTTTATTGAAGACAAGCAAATCACAAAAAAGGCATATAAGATACAATAGCATTGAATTCTCGAAATGCATCAAGATTTGGGGATCGCGCCTCAAAGAGTCGTGCATCAAATCGACTCTCTATCTCAATATATTTGTTG
Organism: Aspergillus caelatus; assembly: GCF_009193585.1. Classification (NCBI taxonomy): domain Eukaryota; kingdom Fungi; phylum Ascomycota; class Eurotiomycetes; order Eurotiales; family Aspergillaceae; genus Aspergillus; species Aspergillus caelatus. Next base: position 101,779 of record NW_022475316.1, on the reverse strand, counting down.
ATAGGTATACGCGCAGTATTTTTGGCACATAACTTCTTTGAGTCGCCGTTGATTAACGTGGTATTCTTCTATGACTTCCCCGCGTCGCGAATGATAATTGAGCAAACGCCTTTTACTGTAACATCCCGGATAGTGTTACTCCTAGGGCAATCTAAAGATGTCATGAATGACGCCGACCCGCTGCGATTGGCCAGCAGTTTTGTCAGTCCACTTGCCAGGGGCCTCTCTTGCTCTAGGAACTTCTAGAGAAGTTCTAGAAGAAAAGCTTAATGCATCCTCATACCATAATATAAGCTGCCTCAGGTATAGAGCCAATCTCACGCGAGAAACGCCTCGGGACCTCATTTTTCATACGCTATAGGGCCCTGTAGATAGCATGTCAGCGAATATATCTCACGTTTAAGCATCTGATCAGGGATTGCCGATAATATGAGCGTATAAAAGTGCTTCATCTCATGCACACTTTCGTTTTAATCTCAGACTTCATATATTGGAGTTTGAACATTGTTTGTCCAACGGTCCGAGACCACTCAGGAAGAGCCCACGGGGGTGATCGAGACTTGTATAGACAAGGCTCGCCAATCTCTAGAAAACAGCTAGCTCCATCTCTAGGAGGCTCGACCGAGTATTTCGTATGTCCTCAAAGATTTTGGTGGGGCCATGTTGTCGTCACAGCTATGGCTTTGGTGAATTCTCCCGCATTCTTAACTTTTGAGAGCTCTCAATAGCATAACTTTCAATGTTTGGATATTTCAATGCTCTGGTCTATTGGCAGTTGATATCGGGTCTCGGTTGCCTGCACTTGCTGTAAGTGGGAAGTAAATATATACATTGCGCCCAATTTATGTGATGCTTTCATGCTTTCCATGAAGAGCAATTGTCTGATCAAATTAGTTCCTATCAGGTCGCGCTTGGCTCCCTGAATGCATGGTTTACACGAAAGCCCGTCCTTCTAAAGTCTGCTGCAGTTTTTCGTCATTTGCAGAGATATCAAGTAAAGGTGCTTTATCGTGATAACAGAAACGACGTGTAGATCCATGCCGAATTAGCCAATAGTCGTTTTACGGAGTACTATGATGGCTTGCTTAAAGTCAGAGTAACCAAACGAAATAGCCATCAGTCGATGATTTGGCCAGTTTAACTTCGCATCTACCCATGAAATCTCATAATTGATTGGACCGGTAGTGTAGATTTCATCGAGGTGTAGAAGCCTGGATTCTCTTGACAACCGTATGATGGGATGGTACATGATTCGCGCTTAGTAGTCAGTGGGAGTCTGGGAGATAATACCGAACTCCTATTTAGTCGCCTAGTAGATCACGAAGTTGGCTTGGGAATCAGTATGCTCAATTGTTCATGGTCGGGCCGTTGGATGGCATGTCAACAGTGCCGCCGTGCACGTGACCCAGTGGAGATAGCGTTTTCCCTGAACTTCCCGAGCCTCAAATCTCAGATTCTGGTCCTGCAATTGCGCGACGATCCAGTGTCTCCGGCTCTTGACCACACCGCCATTGGACTCCTTTGTCCTCCGTCTGCCACTTCTAAAAGTCTTTCTCTCCTTTTACAGTCTTTTTTCTTTTCTGTGGTCTTCAAGATGCCCGCTACCGCGTCCCGTGCCGTTCTTCGGCAATCGCAGTTCCTGACCCGGAGGACCGCTGTCAGATACGCCTCCTCCACTCCGGAGTCTGCTCAGAAGGCTGGCGAGGCTGCATCCTCTGCTGCCTCCAAGGCCTCTGAGGGTCTCTCTCGTGTCACATCCACCGCTGGCCCCGCTCTTTCGAATGCCGCCCAGGGCGTCGGCAGTGCTCTGAGGAAGGTTGGTGGAAGGACCGGAAAAGTCATCGCTTTCGTCGATTGTAAGAAGATCTCCGATATTTTCGTTTCATGACGTCTCGCCCCTTCCTACCACCAGTGGGAGCCGTGGTCATCAATGCCATTGTCGCCACGGCTCCTGCGTTTGGGAGCGCGCCAGACCTCTCAACCTACGTCGATATGTGTACCAGCATCGCTAACCATATATTTGGATGAAACAGCTATGATACCCCCTACCCTCTACTACGGAAAGGTCGGCCTTGAACTCGCCAAGCTCGTTTTCCGTGGACAGAACATGACTCCTCCGTAAGCGCTTCCATGTGACCGACAAAGTGCCCGACATTAACTAACATCTCGCAGCAACCTGGCTACCTTCCAGTCCTTCTACCAGCCTCTGCTCAACGCTTTCCGCAGTCCTGCCGCCCTTAAGAACGCTAACTTCGTTTCTCCCGGAGACATCGCCGCCCGTGTCCGCAATGCCAACAAGAAGGAAATCGCCCTGGCCGGTGTTACTCTCGCGGAGATTATCGGATTCTTCACTGTCGGTGAGATGATCGGTAGAATGAACATTGTCGGCTACAGGGGCCACCCTGAGCACCACGGAGACCACTAGATCACCCACAAGCACTTAATGCATGGCCTGTCTTTTTTTATATTTCCTTTTATCACTGCGTTCTGTACTATTGTATGATAGACGATGGAATTTAACTGTTGTCTGAGGTAAATCACGCACTTTTGGAGGATCCCCTCTTTTTCCTTTGGATGCTTTAATCCAGGGGGTGATATACATGCCAATTGTTCATTGTTTTGGTTCTTTCCCTACTATACCTGTGTCAAAAGTGGAAGTCGTATAGAGATGTTCGTCATTTATGTGCTAGATGTGCGTTTGAAATGATCATTCGTTACTATCTCCTAGTACAACTTATATCTACGTAGCATTAATGTCAAGGGTGTAACAATTGCATACCTCTAGCAATGCAATACGACTTAAAAAACACAGCTACTAATCAAGGGGCACCTCCATAATGAAATTTCTAGAACGGGTCCTGGAATCAAATCAATTTAATGCTAGCAGCTTTTTTGTGGAGTCCCTCTTTTTAAGGTACGGTACTGTAACAGATGGAGAAACACAACGCTGATTGGCCCGTGCGGGAAAGAATTTCTGCCCTCCAACTTTTTTTTTATACCGCGTATCCAACCACCACACCTTTATAACTTGTAAACCCGTCGCAGCTATTCACATAGTATCTTTATCTTCGCACGGGGCGATATAGCTCACAGCGATGGATGCTTTCAAGCTGCTGACCAGATCGACCAAATTCAAGGCCGGTCCCAGCCCGTCTTCAGCATCACTTCCCTCCACGGGCAAGGCGGAGAACCCGCAGCTATTTCGTAATTCCGAAGCTGAGAAGCTACTTGAAGAACAGAAGAATGGCAAGAAACGAAAGAGGAGTTCTGCGGCGGATGAGCCGGAGGAACGTGAACCTAATCTGGACTTCTTCAGCTCTAATAAAGGATCTTCGAAAAAGGTTGTGAAGACAGAAGAGGCGCCATTGGATGAGGAACGGGCTTCTGGCTCGGAAGACGAAGATGAGATGGATGAAGTGCAGCGCCGGACGATCCTGAACTCTCACAAGATCAAAGTGACGGATATGCGCGAGCTTGAGGAAATCCAACCTGTGCAGGCGCAGGGCGAAGAGGAACCGAAGAAGAAAAAGAAGAAGAGAAAGCAGAAAGAAGAGCCTGCGCAGACACTCACTAAGAAGGAGCAGAAGAAGGCTCGGCGGTTATTCCCGCGGCCTCTTGTATCTTTCAAGGAGTTGCGCACACAGCACAAGATCTCGCGCCGTCTGGCGGAAAATATCGCCGAACAGGGCTTTACTGTGCCTACAGAAGTGCAGTTGGGAACTTTGCCTTTGTTGCTGGGTGACCGGGCGCTTGCCCAGTCGAAGACGGATGAAACGGTCGAGCCGGATCTTTTGGTCGTCGCGCCTACGGGAAGTGGAAAGACTCTTTCGTTCTTGATTCCGGTTATCAATAAGATTGTGCGCCACCACCATGAGCAGCAAGAAGAGCGAGGCATTCTTGCGGTGATTGTTGCGCCGACTAAGGAACTAGCTAGTCAAATTGTTAACGAAGGGAGAAAGTTGGTCGCGGGGACCGGTGTTAAGATTACGTTAATGAAGAAGGGCATGCAGGTGGTGGAGCGTGAGGATGGCGATGAGGACGGTTTGGATGAGGGCAGTTCTGAATCTTCCGAGTCGGAGGACGACGAAAAGACTACCGAGAAGAAAAGCAAGGGCAAGGCCCCTGTGACTAAGAGCGACATTCTCGTAACGACTCCTCTGCAACTGGTTAATGCACTCTCTGCAAACAAAACTAAACCCATGGCCACGTTGCCCTTGGTGAGGAATATTGTCCTTGATGAGGCAGATGTTCTCTTGGATCCCTTGTTCCGCGAGCAAACTCTCGATATCTGGCGCGCCTGCACACACCCCGAGCTTCGAGCAAGTCTATGGTCAGCTACCATGGGTTCGAGCATCGAAGACCTCGCCAAATCAACAATCAAAGAGCGCAAGGATGCTTCAAGTCTCACAAAATCTTACCCATTGTATCGCCTCGTCGTCGGATTGAAGGACTCTGCCATTCCCAACATCCAGCATAAGCTGGTCTACGCTGCAACGGAACAAGGAAAACTGCTCGGTCTACGACAACTCCTCCACCCCGCCGCTGCGGCAGCATCAGATATTCGCCTTCGTCCGCCGTTCCTGATCTTTACACAGACCATTCCTAGAGCCGTGGCTCTCCACTCAGAATTGCGCTACGATATTCCTCCCGAAGCTGGTGGTTCATCGCGTATCGCTGTCCTCCACTCCGATCTTTCGGACGGCCAGCGCTCTGAGATTATGAAGAACTTTCGCAAGGGCGAGATCTGGATTCTTGTTACAACTGATCTTCTGGCTCGCGGTATCGACTTCCGCGGAATCAACGGTGTTGTCAACTACGATATTCCGAACTCAGCGGCTGTTTATGTTCACAGAGTTGGACGTACGGGCCGGGCTGGTCGTGAAGGTGGTATCGCAGTGACATACTACACGAAAGAAGACATTCCTTACGTCAAGAGCATTGCCAACATTATTGACGTCAGTGAGAAGTTACGAGGAACGGAGGGCGAAAAGTCAGTTCAAAAATGGCTTCTAGACTCTCTCCCCGATCTCAGCAAGAAGGACAAGAAAGAGTTGAAGAAACACGGCGTCAAAGCCAGACAGACGAACCTCAAGAGCGTGGCAGATGACAAGCAGCAGCGGAAGACAAGAATCAGCACGAAGAGCGGCTTCGAGCGACGCATGGAAAACAAGAAGAAGGGCGCTATCGCAGCGAGCCGTAACAGGAAGCTCCAGAGACCATCGGGCGCGGAGTCTGATAGCGGCGACGATGGCTGGGGTGGCATCCAAGAGTAGAAAACGGGCCAGAAATCCCATGCATAATACTCTGTACAAAAATAAAATTACGATTCCCCCTCCGAACAATGGATACCAAATCACGAATTGTCATTCTGCTTAGCTTGCTGAGCTTGGGCTTGTTGTAAAAGCTGTTCAATCAACTGCCGCTTCAGAGCAATAGGCGCAAACGCATTATCCAATTTATCCTGTTCCTCCAAAACATACTCCAACTCATCCCCATCGCGATCAAAATAAACTGCCCACTCCCCATCCTCCTCCTGCACCGCATAAAAATCCGGACTCTCCTCCAGCGTTATAGTCGTCTCATCCTCCGTCCAATCCCACGGTCCAACAACATGCTCAACACTCGCCGTGCGATTCCCATACTTCAGCTCATGCGTTTCCTTATCCACATAAATCCACCCCAGCATAGGTGGATTATCCGAAATCGTAGTAACGAGCCCCAAACCGCGCTTCAAATGTTTCGTCTCCTCAAGCTCCGGATAATCAATGTAAAAGGAAGTGACCGTATGCGACGGAAGCTTCCGATTTGAAGGATTTGGATCATCGAGATAAACCTACACGAAACGTGATTTCCAGATCAGCCATATGTGCGCGCGCGCGCGCCAAAGAAAACGCAGCGATGGAGAGCGCCACATACCTTGTTATTCCTTAGTACGAACCGCTTCCCGCATACTTCGCTGTCTTCTTGTGTTTCTCCGTTGGTTTCGACGTCGATGAGGAATTTGGCCATGCGCCTCTCGTCATTTTTGCGCTCGTTTGCTTTGCGCTGTTCGCTTACACCCAGTGCGACACCTGTTACGGTGGGAATTGCGGCTATTGTTAATAGGCCGATGACCATTTTGGTGGGTTGTGGACTGGATTGATAAGTTGGGGTGGTAGATGTTGATCTGGGATATGAGTGTTTTTTGGGAGTTTGTTTCAAGTTGAAAGTTTTGGTGGCTATATATAGATAATCAATATATTGGCATTTGAAAGAGTAGAATATGTACAGGTAGAAAAAAAGAATACTAATATAGATCTGTGGCGATATGAATAGTTGATTGTAATAATGGTCAGGAACACAATGCCGTCATAGGTCTAGGCACGTGAGCGGGCATTTTGGTTGTATCGCGTGCCTGATACAGAAAGACTCAAAAGTTACATCCGTCGAACTCAACAGTGAAAGGCAAAATTACGATCGAATGGTATCCTATCGCTATCATTATTCTATTGTCAAACTCCCATGCTACTTTGATACCGATATAGGCGGTGCATGCAAAGCTCTCATGTAATGTTCTATACTAACGATGAGCCGGTCGATCGCTGCGCAGGGACATATATCTAGTCTATCTATCTAATCTCTATCGTCGCTCGTTGATCGTTTTTCGTGATATCGTTCTAGTGCGGTTAATATGATCTGACAAACCAGACCAATGGGACCGTGCGTCGTGACAGGCTAGAGCTTCTCGCTCCACCCCCAAACGGACCACCAGCATCGAACTGCTACCGCTCCTCCATCTGCCGACTCCCAGTCATCATACCCTACCTCCTCTCCTTCATAAACTGCCTCCAGACCAAGCTGTCCCATGCGCTCACGAAATTCTTGTACCTGCGGCAAGTATGCATCTCGCAGGGGCATTTCGGTCACCACGCGCGCATCAAGGCCGCGGCTCAACCAGTGCCCGATGGTCTCTACAAGCCATTTGGGATGCTTGGGGGAGTACAGAGGGTCGGCGGCCAAGATCAGGTCGTACTGTTCCTCTTGAGTGGGGAGAGGCTCCGGCGCAACGGACCAGTCGAGCACGCCAGTAGTGACAGTCGCGGCCGTGTTGGTAAGCAGCTCCACATTCAGAGCGGCATTGTGGGCAAGATTAGGAACAATATCGGGGAGGTCTGTGAGATGAATCGAAGCCGATTGTCCGCGGATAGCCGCAAAAGAAAGTCCCACGAGACCTGTTCCAGCGCCTAGCTCTAAGGTCCGGAGTGTACGATCTGTCTTCGGGGTAGGGGTGGTCGTCTCAGATGGAACGAGTTGCGGGGTTGATCCGAGGAGAGCGTGGAGTCGTTGGGAGAGAAGATATGAGGATACCCAGGTTTTCATTCCTAAATTGTCGGCAGTCAAGGATGGTTCGTGCAGAGTCAGAGTCAGCTCTTCGCCCATTGGGTTGGGAATCGTGAAGACACGGGACATGGCAGGCATTGCTATTGGAAGACTCCCAAGTTAGACAACACGGAAATCCTGGAAACAGTCAACTACAATTGTATTCCTCCCGTACCGGTTCGCCCAGAGCGTTCGCTGAGTCGAGCAGCAGCAGCATCCCAGACAGCTTCCCGAAGCTCATCGGTATCCAGCCATGATAGGGGACTCGAGATGATAGACGTCAAATAGCGCGGTACTCCGGTCGGGTAGACAGTTGGAGCCTTCGCCGCTTCATGGCCACTTGAAGCAAAACTCTTTGGTTTGATCGCCAAGATGTCAAGAGCTCGTAAAAGTTCGGTGCCAGAAGGTTTAGTATGGATTTGAGGCAGGTCGAACACTGAAACGCTTATCAATCCACTATCGCTCCTATCAATTCGGGGAAACTGGGGACACATACCGTGGAGAGGCTCGTCGGGGTCCGCGCTGATCATTGTAGCGGTCTGATGGTAAATGCGTTTTTGACTATGGCGAGTCTAGACCGACACAAAAGGGGAGGGGAGAACCTTTCTCTTCTTATATTTGCCTTACCTGTGGCAAAATACAGGTGGGCGGTTCTTCAATCCCGAAACACAAAAAAAGTCGTGATTGCCCGAAAAGGAAAGGGCGGATCACGATGTTCCGCGGGTCGGATCCGCTCCGTGACCCAAAGATAAGACTCAGAACAATGCCTGATCCTTAACTAGATCAATTACTACTCAACAGAGGTTGTTTTAATTTCAGGATAATAAAAAACCTGAACCTGGATCAATATAGCTACATTTATTCAAGATCAATCACAGACGCCTTTCGCCGATTCCCACCCTAACTGCTGTTTAAAACGTATGACATGTCTATTTCATCCTAACGTCGACTTGAACCCCTGATAGGCTTGTTCAATATCAAAGGACAACTCTCTTGCCTGGTCCTCACTCAATTCTTCTGTCGCACGCATCTGATTTAACGTGATCAACCACTGGATGATTTTGCCCCGGTTTTCGAAGTCCCCGTCCGTAACCTTATTGACGGACTGGATCACCTCAGAGAGCAGTGGGTGGAGCGCATCCTTCGACACCATATTCAGCTTTAACGCATCGAGGAAAGTGATGAAGTTCTCCGTGGCCGTCAGAATCAAGCTGCCTGAAGCACCTCCAGCAGAGCCTACTGCTGGCCCCGTATTAGCCGCTGGTGCGTTGTGACTGGCTTGCTCGACGGTCGCAGGAAGTCCGATACGAAGACGCTCGGTAGCGCGGGGACATTCCAACTAGCGAGAGTAAAACGATCAGAACCGGTCCTCAAATAATAAGGTGGAATAGAAGCAACACACCCCCCAGGTTCGCTTGAAGGTCTCGAGATCGACAAACTCATTTGCGACAGTGTCGTCCCCCAAACTAGACTTGTACTGCTTCAGTAACCGAGTACACGTTTCTGTGTACTCCGCTTCCGTAACCACATCCTTAATGTAAGCTTTCTCGAGACCATCAAGCGTGACTATGATGCTGTAAATTTCAGCCAGCGACTCGTATAGATCGCGCTCGGCCGAGCTGGAGGCTAGTTTAACTTCCTGGCATGGGAGTTAGCCAGCTGCCCCGCAAGCAAGCCAGACACCCCAGCATACCTCATCGAGATTGATGGACGCAGACAAGGCCGGGTTAGGGGTATAGCTGTAGGGAGTTGGCGCATACGCCAAAGGGCGCTGGGCATACATTGCGATTCGCAGTTCTTTCTTCTATACGTCAGCTTGCGACGGCAGATAACCAAAGACACTCGGAGGGGGAACAAAAGGCGGTGGCCTAATCGGGCGATCGGCGCCGCCATTTTCTGCCGCATCATCTTCTAAATTTTTTACCCAAAAGAAAAAAAAACTTGAGTCCCTTACCATTTGGTGAAACGCTTCCACCTCCATTGATTTTCCCCATTTTGTACATTTGATCCCATCTGCACGGTCAGGTTGGGGCTTTGCGACACAATGGCCGGAAGTCAAAAGAAATCCACCAAGAAGTTCGAGAAGAGGCATCTGAAGGATGTCCTCGAACGGCGAAAGGCGGCTGCGAAAATCAAGCAGCGTAACCATCTGAAAGACAAACGCAAGGCCGATAATGCCAAGGCACGCGCCGACGCTCATGATTCCGCAGACGAACATCCGGAAGAAACGAAGAAGCAGGATGCTTTCTCTCAAATGAATGTGGACGATTTCTTTTCGGGCGGTTTCGACATTGCGGACGCCGACGCCGGTCAGGCTAAGAAGGCTAAGAAGAAGAACGTTACCCCTAAGACTGGCAAGCGCAAGCGCACGGAAGAGCAGAAAGACGAGGATGAAGCTTCTGCAGCTTCAAGTAGCGGAGAGGAAGACGGTGTTCCATCAGACGACGAGGCTGCCTCGGACGCCAGTGGATCTGACGATTTCGAAGCGCACAAGGATCAGCTTGAAGCCTTGAAGGAGAAGGACCCGGAATTCTATAAATACCTTAAGGAGAACGATGCCGAACTCCTGGACTTCGGCGACCATGGCGATCTCGCGGAAGTGGACGAGCTGAGTGAAGCGGAGGAAGAGCAACCGGCGAAGAAGAAAAAGAAGGCTGCTCGGGAGGAGAAAGAGGAACAGACAACCGACAACACACTTACCATCGCTATGGTGAAGAAATGGCAAAAGTTGATGGAAGAGCAGAACTCGATTAGAGCAATGCGACAGGCTGTTCTCGCTTTCCGGTCTGCCGCCTACCTCAACGACGTTGACGCCCAGGAGCAAAAATACTCTATCAGAGAATCCGACGTATACCATGAAGTTCTTATTACCGCCCTTGGCTCTGTCCCTAGAGTTCTGTCGCATCATCTTCCCGTCAAGGAAACTGCCTCCGGCAAAGTCAAGCTGTCTATGGATTCGAAGAAGTTCAAGACGCTTACACCTCTTATCAAGTCCTATACTTCCTCCGTCCACCAATTGCTCACGAACTTGTCCGATGCACAGACACTGAAGCTCACACTCTCTTCTATTGAACCTATGCTTCCTTACTTACTTCAGTTCAGGAAGCTCCTGAAGGTTCTCATCAAAACCATTGTCGGTATCTGGGCCGATGTGTCCACTACGGAAGCCACACGTATCACCGGATTCCTGCTCCTGCGACGTCTCATGGTTATTGGGGACGCTGGGCTGAAGGAAACCGTCCTCAAGGCCTCCTACGAGGGTGTCGTCAAGGGCAGCCGGAACACCACCGTCCACACTCTGGCCGGCGTGAACCTGATGAAGAACTCTGCCGCAGAGCTGTGGGGTATCGACCAGAACGTGTCCTACACCACGGGCTTCAACTTCATCCGCCAACTTGCCATCCATCTCCGCAGCAGCATCACAAACACCTCCAAGGAGTCCTACAAGACGATCTACAACTGGCAATACGTGCACTCGCTCGACTTCTGGTCCCGCGTTCTCTCCCAGCACTGCGATGGCCTCGCCGAAGCCAAAGCCGGCAAGCAATCCGCCATGCGCCCTCTCATCTACCCCGTCGTCCAGATCACCGTCGGCGCGATGCGACTCATCCCCACCGCAACATACTTCCCCCTCCGCTTCCAACTCACCCGCGCCCTCCTCCGTCTCTCCCGCTCCACAGGAACCTACATCCCACTGGCCCCACCTCTCCTCGAGGTCCTCAATCTCGCTGAGATGCGCAAGCCCCCGAAATCAAGCACTCTGAAACAACTCGATTTCAACACCGCCATCCGCGCCCCGAAATCCTACCTCCGCACCCGCGTCTACCAAGACGGCGTCGGTGAACAGGTCGCCGAACTTCTCTCCGAGTTCTTCGTCCTGTGGACCAAGCACATCGCTTTCCCCGAACTGTCCGTCCCTATTGTGGTCTCTCTGAAGCGCTGGCTGAAGCAGGTCAGCTCGCGCTCCGGAGGCAACAAGAACGCCAAGATCAACCAGATGATCCTCCTCCTGGTGCAGAAGGTCGAAGCCAACGCCCGCTGGATCGAAGAGCGCAGAACCAGCGTCACATATACCCCGCGCAACCGTGCGGAAGTGGAGAACTTCCTCAAAGATGTTGACTGGGAGTCGACCCCGCTCGGTGCATTCGTTAAGTCTCAGCGGAAGATGCGTGAAGAAAAGGCTGCCCTTCTTGAAGAGGCGAGACGTGAAGAAGAGAAACGGAGAGCCGAGGAGAAGGATGCCGATAAGGAGGATGTGACGATGGGTGGCTTCAGCGAGGATGATGAGGGAAGCGATGATGCTGAGGATAGTGAAGAGGCCTCCTCTGATGGCGAAGAGGAGGAAGAGGAAGAAGAGGAAGAGGAAGAAGAAGACGAGGTGGAGTTCGAAGAAGAGGAGGATTAGATGGTGCTTTTCTCCCTATATCTGGTTCTCGTTGTAGCTACTTAAAACATTTTACTCTGATGTCGACGTATACAAAAGTTGAAATGCTTAGGCACTATCTACGCAATGATGCATCTCGAATGCCGAAAACATTCTATATTTATGCATTAGAAACTAACAGACAAATAAACTAATACAAGCATAACTCAAACACAATAAGCCAAGAAAGACAGTACATCATATCAAAAAAGACAGACAAAACACAGGATGAATCAAACAAAATTCCAATCTGTATCAACAAACCTTTATATGGAAACCGACAACTGTGCCATAGTCCCATGCGACATCGTACCGAAATCACAATGTCCACCAAACATAGAATTCACAGTGGTGTCAATGGTACATAGGCAATGTACGGCAATGCGCATATGGTGTCCCCAAATTTTAAACAGCCCCAACAGGCATCCTGTCCGCACCCCAAGTACGAGTTTTCTCACGCCTCAGCGCAGCATCTTCCTCTTCAGCCCAGGCGAGGGAATCATTCGGCAACATGACAGCCTGATCGATAGCCACAGGAAGACCGCGATGACGCCCACGGAGGGCAACCGCCGCCAATATCAATTTGCTGATAGTGTGCCAGCCGCCGCAAAAGGAGCTGTTCCTGCCAGGGATGCCGACGCTAACGCCGACGCAGCCGTAGGCGGAGACAACTTCAAAGATGATGTTGAACGTGGAGTAGCTGACAGGATCGCGGTTGAAATTGGGCGATTCAGCGATAGAGATGAAGAGGACTGCTAGGGCGATCCACCAGATATCGTGGCTGAGTTGAGAACGCAGTTGTTGGTGGACGAAGTAGCTGCGCGAGGCTTCAGCGGCGGGGACGTCCTGGCGTCCGAGGAGGTGGTGTCGCACGAGGCTCATGAAGAGACCTGGTTTGGCTTGGCCTTCGGCTTCGGATTCCGGGTCATCGTGGGCGTAGATGCCCAGGGAACGCTCTTCGTAGACGTTGGTGTTTCTCATGGTCACCAACACGGGGAATGCCGACACGTACATCATGAGAACGTATAAAACGAGTAACCCTTGTCGGAGTCCGGATATGGTTACTACATAAAATCCTCCAGAGCGTACAGCTGCGATTTGTCAAACGTTAGCGAGATATAATGCTTAGTTGGTAAATTGAATGAGGAGTGAACTCCGTACCCAACGCTTGGAACAAACCATCCAGGACTCGATAACCTGGTGGCAATTGCTCAATTTCTTTATTTCCGATGGCGAGTATCTCGAAACCGGCCCAATCAACGGCATTCAAGACAATTATGGTTCCCAGCAGATACCACGTATGGCGTCTCGGGAAAAGGTTTGTATAGACCTAATCAATCAGCAAATGTACCCTAATGACTGCTCTCCATGTACATACCCTTCTTGGATGATCCAGGATAAAGTCTAAGGTAACTTTCCATGTATTCCACGCGGGTCGCTCTGGAATCATGCATCTCATAGACCATATTATAAACCTCAAGAAGCAGGGATAGAGGGTGTTCCCGGCGAGAATCAGCAAACCCATTGTGAGGAGCGGATACACACTGCCACAGTTAGTACAATCCAAGGTACTAAAACGTTGATGAGACACTTACTTCTGTTGCAGTGCGGTCATATTAGCATCCAAAAGGGACATGCCGCTGTTCACAAATGCAGAGACTGCAAAGAACGCGCCTGTCCAGAAAGGTGACAGGCCGTTTTCCCGAGATATATCTGGATGGTTCGCTTCCAGCCATCCTCCCACGCCTATCATACCGATGAGCAAGAACATCAGCCAGTAGAGGGCGACTATGGCTGTCAAGAACGAAACTGCTTTGTATTCGACTCCGCCAAGTCTCTCGCGTTCGTCGGGGGTGAGCCCATAGAACTGGGAGTTTCGGGAGACAAAGCCTCTGGACGCGAAATACTTTTGCGTCCCTTGGATCATGCCCTTCAGCCGTGATATGTCAACCTCTTCTCGCAGAGGCATGTTTGGGGTGGCATCTTTCGGATGATTATTCAGGTCAAGCCGAGCACCAACGCCCACCATAGGGAAGACTCGGTGGTTTTGATGGTGCAAGCGTGTTCGTGCACCAATAGTTATCTGATCGTCTTCAGCCCAGTGTATATGGTCATCGCTGGTCAAGTCAGTTGAGTTCCCTACGGGACTGGCTTCAGTCAGCCCGGGTGCCTTGTCGCCATGACTGGCATCCATGTTTGAGGGCTGCACATTCGAAACCTTGGAGTCCGCTCCATCTAGCGGAGTGTTCAAATCAGATGTGGGACGAGACTCCCTATCTTGAGCCAATTTATTTGAAATGCCTTTGAACTTCGATTCAAAAGCCCTCTTCCTCACAAATAGAACAGTGATCGAGATGAGGATAGCGTGTCCCAACATCAGGAGCACGAAAAGGATGGATTGCTGGAAAGTGTTCAATGAAGATAGGTCCACCTAGCGAAACGGTTACTAAATGCATCAAGCAAATGGAACGCTAGCCCGAGCAGCTAAGGTCTTCGGCGTGAAGAGAGAGACATACAGTGTTCAGCCCAGCGCCTGTGATAGCGCTAACACACATAAACAGCGCATCAGCGTAAGAAATACTACGGAGCGGGTTCGAAGCTCCCCAAAATATAACACTGCAGATCAATGATGTTACGATAAAATAAGTATAGTGTAAAGTGATAAAATTGAATGGCGGTACCACCGCCATAATAATTCGACCCAAAGGCCGAAGCCAGCCACGTGCTGCATTTGTCACAAAGGTCAGTGAGGTACAATCAAACGGTCGAACTATAACATAGACGAGACCAAGTCCACGAACTGACGGAAGAAAAAAAGGAGAGAAGGTACGAACAGGTGATCATCCTCCGTAGGCACAATGTACCCAATTAACTCGCCATGCAAGGGGGGTCAAGTAATGCAGCTGCAGTATGATAGTCGATGTTTTGGGAAGCCTCTATGACCTCAGATAGTGAATTGATAAAGCCGATTCTGTTGCAAAAATGGGGCGCACACTGCTACCCGCAAGGATGTTGATGAAATCTCTGATCTATCTTTAGTCTTGTTCGATAATGCATTTCGGTTCCGGATGAAAAACGATGAGATGTGATGGTTGATGACGACGTAAGAAGGTCGATCAGTGTGGTGTAAGTTTGGAAATGCGTTGCTGGTAATACGGCTGTTCGTAGTTGAGTTGGAAACTATAAATGTATAGGGTGTAGGTATAGACGATGTCAAAAGATTTCTTCCACGGGTTGCTTTCTGTGAGCTGAATTCTTAGTTGAGGATCAAACAGGGGCAAAAGCGTGTGTTATTCCATTTCAACTGAGCCTTGCGTGGCGACTAATTGATCAAGGTGTAAATAAGTAAGTTAGTTAGATGGAAGAAAGATTGACGGAGGGGAAAGAAGAATAAAGAAAACACTTAAACCCGGAAAAAAAAGAGGCGGTGGGACGGAACCAATCAACGGTCTGCCGATCTGCACGCTTAACCCGTCTTGTCGTAATTCTGATAAGGCGATAACTTTTTTTGGGTTATAGGGTTGGTGGAAAGTTACCGCATTGGATCCATTGCTTCCTGTTAAAAATCCCTACATAGTACAAGGTTCATGGTACCTTTTTTTAACCAATATAAATAAATTTTCTTTTTTTCCATAAGACTTAATGCTACGCACATGACCCCGTTTCTACATCAGATCCTTATTCCCAGGATCGACTTGCTCTTCCCGGATCCAGTGGCCACTTTTCCCACCCTTCTTTTCAAGAAGTTTCACCCCATCAACCACCATTCCCTTATCAACCGCCTTCAGCATGTCATATACCGTTAATGCAGCTCCCATAGTCGCGGTCATAGCTTCCATTTCCACACCCGTGCGACCAAGGCAACTCACGGTGGCCATTACATGCATCGCACCGTAGTTAAGGGACGGATCGGTTTCATTCTGAGAGGGCAGTGGGTCGACGAGCTTGACATCCACCTCAACCCCCGTAATTCCAATGCCTGGGTGGCACAAGGGAATAATATCCGGTGTCTGCTTGGCAGCCATAATGCCAGCGATACGGGCGACACTGAACACATCACCTTTTCGTGTCCCGCGCCCCTCTCGAAGCAGCTCCCACGGGCGCGACTTAGAAAAGCGAACAAGGCACGTTGCTGTTGCGGAACGTTCCGTAACAGCCTTTTGGCTGATCTTAGTCATATGAACATTTTGCGAGGTGTTGAGATGAGGTAGATCCGGGTCAGAATCCGTAGAAAGTGACGTCGCAGTTCCCTGCCACTTTATATCAGACGGTTCCGTCTCAGATGAGACATTTCTACGATCCCCATGGTAATAACGAACTTGGTCCGGACGAGGTGAGCTGAACTGAAGCAAGTGTGTCGGGATACTGGACCATGGCCTTTTCCCCGCAGATGTCGCCCATGTTCGTGACTGCTCTGAGCCCGTCAATGTCCTCATGGGTCCATTATCTAGATCCCACCTATCAGCATCACTCTCGACAGCCAAGGTCGTAATAATACAAAAGCTCACTGCAGCTGAGCCACCACCCGTTGGAATACCAATAGAACAAAAAGATACCCCAACTTATGCATTAATCATGATTCGTAACATCACATTAATTCGCCAGACAGTTCTGAGAGGATAGAAAAGGAGGTTGCGCCTACCCACCAATGAGAATCATCGGCCTATTCTTCATGTTCTCCAACTCTCCCATCCCAGCATGCTTGGCCTTCTTTCGTTTGACAGCCATGCCAATAATGTCAAGAAGCTCTCGTTCTCTTTCGTCGACCAGTCCGCCCTCCTCATTAATACGAGCGGCTTTGTCCGCCGCCTCAAGTAGTTGCAATTTATTCATTGTAGCCTCGTCGATAGGCTCTCCATTGTTTGCTTTCCGGATGGTGTCACGTAACGATACCTCGGCATTGCCGAACAGGCAAACCTTCAAGTTTCCGTCGGATGTGATGCGCAGACGATTGCAAGTTCCACAGAAATTATGTGTCATGCTAGTGATAAACCCAACGCGACCCTGAAACCCAGGTACCTGATATGTTTTACTAGTGTCATTCTTATGATCCACCACCTTTTCCAGGGTCGGATACTTTTCCCGGATGACCGCCAACATCTCCTGATATGATAGCATTTTCTTCTGGTTCCACCGGTTGCCATCAAATGGCATGTACTCGATAAATCGCACTTCAATAGGGCTATCACGCCCCATCTCAACGAACGGGATGATTTCCCGGTCATTGACCCCACGCATCACCACACAGTTCACTTTCAATTTAATCCCTGCCCCCATCTTATTCAATTCCAAGATTTTATCAATACTTTTCATCACAGCATCGAACCCCTTCCTCCTCGTCATGATTTGGAACTGGAAAGGATCTAAAGTATCGAGACTGAGATTTACCCCAGTCAGACCTGCCTCGACCATAGGTTCCAGTTTCCGGTGTAACGAGATTCCATTGGTTGTAAGGCATAGCTCCCGAAGTCCGTTGCGTCGTAGATCCCCGATCGACTGCATCAAAGGAACAATATCCTTCCGAACAGTAGGTTCACCGCCTGTTAAGCGGATCTTCGTTACCCCTTGCGAGACGAAAAGGGAGGACAGGTAGACTATCTCGGGGGACGTGAGCAGGCGCGCCGGTGGCGAAAGCTCTATGCCTTCTTCCGGCATACAGTATACACATCGGAGGTTGCAACGCTCGGTGATGCTGATTCGGAGATAGTCATGTTGACGGTTGAAGGTATCCGTCAAGAAGTCGGAAAACGGCTTGGCGGTTTTCAAGGCAGTCCATCGCGGGGAAGGTTTTTGAGTCGAGGTGTCAGAATTAGGGAAATAAGTGGCGGGGAGAGAATTCGTGTCATTCTTTCCATTCTCTGCCGGCGAGGAGGCCGTGCTATACTGCGAAGCTGCTTTGTTCCTACCGGTCGATATCTGTCGGATGTAGGTGCGGGGATGCCGACGAAGGGATGGTAGAGAGGCCGTCCACCCGCATCGCGATAGTAAGAATCCAGTCATCATGAGCAGGGATGAGGCGAAACGGTGACGCAAGCCCAACTGTTTCCGGCATAATCAGTGAATAAGTTTGAATGAGAGAGTGGTGGGCATTTGGGTCTTAAAAGGGAGGAGTTTATGGCTAGGTAAGGGAAGAGGGGAATGGATCCGAAGAAAGCTTGCTTATCATCATCGAGTCATCCCGTGGCATTTCATTCGCTGAGAGGCTGCGTCTCCGCAGAACTAACTCGTTCGGACAAGCCCCGCCTTTTCACCGGCGATGTAACCGGGTCTAGCCGAGTTGGGAAGTACTACCACGAGCAGTCTAGTGGACTTTACGTTGTTGCAAGTATGAAGAATGATAGAGAATATATGCGACAATACAATTCTTTCTCCTATATAATAAGGCGCCCAGAAGAGTAAGTTAAATCATTATCCCTGCGCCGGAAGCATCTTCTGCACCCGCTTCACAAGGCTCTGTTCAAACTGCTCGACGCCTTTGCTCTGTTCCTTGAGCTTTCCACCCTTCAGGACGTACACAGCTCGCCTCCGACTCTGAGTCTCGTCCGTCTCTTCGTCAAGACCCTCAAAGTCATCGTCCAGTTGATGTTCCTCGTCACGTTTGCCTTCTATGACCGAACGGACCAGGAACCGATCATGCGATACTAAAAGAATTGCCCCGTTGAAAGAAGATAGCGCAGATGCGAGGGCCGTAACAGTATGGAAATCCAAATGGGTAGTGATTTCGTCCAAGACGAGCAAATGTGGAGAATTCCAAATGACTTTCGCCAATGCTAAACGGACCTGTTACCGGGCTGGATTAGCTTCCGTTTGATCATGTGTCTTTGTACGTCTTTTGTGCTCACAAGTTGACCGCCTGATAGTCGGGACACGGGCACATCGGAGGCGATTCGGCCCTGGAGACCCAAGCTTGATAACAAACCCCTCAGGTGACCTTCGCTCATTGTCCCATCAGTTTCTTTGGTCATAAGGCTTAATGCGGTTAAGTTAGGGTCAGATTGACCCTGTTCTTGCAGGTCCTCTATTGAGTGCTGTGCATAGTAACCGAGTTTCAGTCTCGAATGTGTTGATATCTTTCCCTGAGTTGGCAACACATTTCCGACAAGGAGGCGGATTAATGTGGACTTTCCGCATCCATTGAGACCCATGAGGCCAACTCGATCCCCCATATGCATGACAAGGTCCACTCCATCCAATACTGGAGCTCCATTCGGCTTATACTTAAAAACAATCCCTTCCGCAGAAATAAGCGGACCTGGATACCGCAGTTCTGTGGCGTCAGGTAGGACAATAGCAGTACCCTTTTCGTCTGTCGGAACCTCGATCTCTTCTCGAGAACTCGAATGCCATCCAACTCGGTCTCGATTCAGTTTGAACCGCCCTCCAGTCGCACTCACTTGGACGCCCATCCTGTCATCCAGTTTCTTTTGCCGCGACTTAGCCATACGCAATTTGTTATCATCGTTTGTTTTCTTCCCCGTCTTGGTTGTTTCACGGATGGTTGCTTCCATATGAGCAATCTGGCGCTCCTGGGCCTCCTTCATACGACCCCAGTACAACTTCTGCTCTTCGAAATCTTTCTCGTAGGCCGACAAATTACCCTTGAAGTATGTGAGCTTCTGGTCCCTTAGAATAATAATCTCTTCGCAGACAGCATTTACGAAGTCTCTATCGTGGGAAACCAAGATGATAGTGGTTTGTGATGAGTCCTTCAGCTGTCGAAGATAGTTCTCAAGCCAAACTACTCCGAGCAAATCCAAGAAGTTTGTCGGTTCATCGAGGATCATGAAGTCCGGGCTCTGGATAAGGACACTTGCCAGCATGCATCGCATACGCCAGCCTCCGGATAATGTTAGGAATGGTTTATCGAACGAGGTCTCTTGGAAGCCTAAACCAATCAAAATTTGACGTGCCTGTTGCTCAATGTCGACCAATTTCATCTAGTTGCGCCAAATTCAGTGACTGTCATTGTGTTCCCAATTACTTCCGTACTCACAGTCTCGAACTGAGCCTGAAGGTCTTGCAAAGTATCCATCGCAACCTGCGTATCTTCTTTGACAGTATCGGCATCGATTGATTCTTTCTCCTGGTTCAGTCTACAGACATCAGACAGTGTACAAAATTTCTTGACCGGAGCGACTTACATTTCTAGTGAAGCTTGGAACTTGTTCTCAGCTGCTTTGAGGTCCTTCCGCGCTTGTAGGCCTCTGGCTCCACTCTTCAAGTTCGCATTCTTCTGAGCGAGGAACAGCTCTTTTCCAGCCTTGTCATGGCGGACTTTGCGAATAGCGCCGACCGGTTCCAAGGGATCCTCCGTCTCGAAACTCTTGGACAGGACTTAAATATGGTTTTATCAGATCTGACGTGAAAAGTACAGCGAATCCATTAGAGCTTACAGTTCATCTTCTGAACCAATTCATTCCGGGAATGATCACTGCTCAGAACATATTGAAGGACTGTCTTGTTTTTGTTTTCTGCTTCCTCAGCGGCAAAGTCCTTGAGGTCGTCTTCCGACGCGGTCTCTGTCTGTTGCAAGATAGCTATACGTGTCGAATGTGGAATGCCAGGGACGAGTTTGTCTGCCATAGCTCGTAGGAGCGCTACAGATAATATATATTAGCATAACCATGTCTCCAGCCTTTGTCTTATTGCTTTTCTCCATTGCATGATATATACGGAAGCAATGCTTACTCGACTTTCCAGTCCCATTGCGACCTATCAGCCCATAGTGTACACCTGCCTTCAACCGCAGATGAGCATCTGAGATAAGTTCTCTCGCATCTGGCTTTCCCTTAGACTTTCCTTTGAGCTTTGACTTTGAGGGATCCTCCGAAGTATTCCGTGTTGAAGAGACGCCGATGGTGAGGCCCTCTACATCAATCTATGGCGTAACACCATTAGTCCACGATAGTAAAGAGAAATCTTGCAGCGGAGTACCTCCTGAGTCGGCCTATCATCAAGCAGATGGAACCGAGTCTGTTTGCAAGTTGCGAGAATAGACGACTTCATATTCAGATAGCTATCAAAGGTCGCGTAATTCAATTAAGGACACAAGTGGTAGTCAAGTCCAAAGGAGACTTGGATAGAGTAAAGATACCGTTGATGAAAAGGACAGCTTTATTACTACTCATGCTACTCTACATTTCATATAAAGTAGTAGGCCTCTGTCGGAAATTAGGGTCCGACTAGTAAGGGGTAGCATTGAGATAGGGAGTACATTCTTTGAGGCAAACATAATGCATAGAACTTCATTCTCCACAAGGGATACTGAGTCACTTGGATGGTCACACACATTGAGAGCTGTTCAAGCCCAAAGAAAAGCAGGAGAGGGAACGTCGGGGTCCCGAAAGGGAATAGCCGCTCCTCATTGGCCTGAGGAATCAACTGGTGGCTCAGGCTCGTATTGCTCGCAAAGATGTGATGTTGAAGCACTTTGCCGAGGTCACCAATGCGCTTTTTATGTGGCAATGTGGATTCCATGACTCATTTATGAGTCATGGTCCTAATTGGTTCCATAGGAGATCGATTCAGTTGGAAGCGCGATATATGAGTGATACTAGTAGTTCATTAAATCTTCCGCGGTGAATCTGCATAGGTTTCCATCATACAGCTACAGGAAGAATTAGCAATCAGTCGATGGGGATTGTATGGCCTATGTCATGCGTTCTTAAAAGACACAGTGACCTCAGGCTGGTCCCCGTACACGATACTTTGTATCAAAGGCTGTCTGTCTTTCTATGCAACCAACATCTTTGGATAACGTTGAATGACAATTTATAAGCACTTGTGATAAAAGACAGCAGAATTTCGTGCCCTCTATCCAATATGAAGAGAGCTCAATAGCCTCAGTCCAACTGAAGGCCTGACCGGCAACCCACCATGTACCAACTGATCGTCCTTTCTATTGCTGTCTATTGGAAGATTGATTTTTTCAGCTGAGAGATGGTTGTGGGAAATCGCGGCTGAAGCGGGGTCCTGCGGGGTACTTTTACGCATACCGCCGTGTAGCAGATGCTGTCGGGACAAAATATATAAAGTGACACTCAGGTCAGATAACTTTTATTCTCGTCCCTAATCTCTCCATCCTGCCAAACTCTTCGATTTTATAACATAGGAATCACCTATCGTGAATCCTTCAGAAAATCTCTTGTCCAAGATGCCTGTCTCAGAGATTACGTCGTAAGTAGTGTTAAAGATTTTTTTCCCCTTTCGGACGAGATTGTTCAGCGCTAATGGTGATAACATGGTAGATACGCACAGTTCCAACAGCTTATCAACGGTGATAAACCTGTTGTAATTGATTTCTGGGCAACATGGTGTGGACCTTGCAGAGTGATCTCCCCTGTTTTTGAGAAGTTGTCAAACACCGGGAGCTTCGACAATGTTTTGTTTTATAAAGTTGATGTCGATCAACAAGAACAAGTTTCCCAGGAAGTTGGCATTAGAGCAATGCCAACCTTCGTGCTCTTTCGCGACGGTGTAAAAGTTGAGGAGCTGGTTGGAGCTGTTCCCCAAAAATTGGAACAGCTTCTTTCACATGCAGCTTCTCTCTAAAGCACAAGCAAGATAGTCCGCATTGCCTATGTTGTTCCATGAGGCCGGTTAGAGCGAGGAAGGGGGGGACAAGTGATTGTATCTAATTCTAAATGCTTTTTAATCGGATATCCCGCTGAAACGGGCTGTATGGCTTCGCTCTCCATTACTATTCGGCACCTTTGTTTATAGAAATTACTGCTGGCCTCAAAATATACAGACACTGGGCAGCGATGCTGTCCTGCCGACCATCTAACTGACGTTGGTTGGTTATAAGAGCACAAGCCCCGGCCCTGTATGCGTCAAACTAATGAAGAGATTAGATCCTTGCATAGCCTTAAGTTACCTCTAGGAAGCGCGAATTCCAAACTTAGAATCAACTCTAGATTATTAAACAAAAATCTGAGTCGAGCTTATTCATAAGTAAAAGTTATCCCACCTTACCGTAAGAGTACAAGGATGATTGAAATAGTAGCAAAGAATGTCGAGGCTTTCAGGCCGATGTAGCGGCTGCCTATACCGGTCAAGCAATAAATTCATGGCTAGAGCTCGGTCCTCATTTTATACAAATTCATAGAGGAGCCGCCAGTAAGAGCCCCGTGCTAGTGTGTAAACATGACAAACTTAGACGAACACTGCATTATGTCTTCCGTGTAAATCTATCGCTAGTGTTTGTCTAACCGACCTGATTTGAAGTGTCTAGCATGACGTTGATAAATCCACTGTCATATACGATCGAAGATGCGGCTAATCAATTGGGTTAACGAATCTCGCTTCTAGACTCGCCACTCGACCGATATGACACAGCAGTCACGTAGACTGTATAACAACCTACAGATCAGCAGCATGTTCTAGATCTCGAGAAAGGATAATGACGATAAAGCCATAGCAATTTGGCCTTTCCATTGACTTGCGGGGAGTGTACTATCGCTTCAGATATTCATGCATACGTAGCAGAACAATTGCATCAATGGGGTGGTACAATTGAGTTTCCATTCGGTAAGTTACGTGAACTCAAAAAGCAGCCGAGCAAACAGTCGATTTGTTGAGTTCTTGTATAATACCTAAGCATTACATCTTTCGACGCTATCATGATGATATAGCTTCCCGAGCCATGTTTACAATATAGCAAACCGTGGGGCTAGTGACGGATCTCCAAGATGTTGGTAGATTGTTTACCAAAACCAGCAGTAACCCTGCATCTCTAACCAGATATAGTACTATCTCTTGCATCACAAATTGATCATACCTTGCCAGACAGGCGTCAAGCGGGTATACCATGACCTCATATCGTTTCTATGTAGGGACTCGAGAAGTATAAGAATAGCAGAATTGAACCGCATCGAGGAGTGATATATCGAAGCAAACCATAGCAACACTAATAACGAATATTTATTTCATCTCATTCACAAATTCACAATGGCCTCAAACACAAACCCCGGAAACTTCAGCAACCGCCCCCATGAAGAGGTTGAAAACATTGCCCGCAAGGGTGGCCAAAGCTCCCACTCTGGAGGTTTTGCAAACATGGACCCTGACAAGCAGGTAGGTCTCTCGTCGATCCCAATACTTTCATCGATATTGATGCATTCGTCAAGAGAAACATTGCTTCCAAGGGTGGTCAGGCCTCGAGCGGAAGCTTCGAACCCGGTGATCCTAGAGCCCGCGAGGCCGGCCGCAAGGGTGGCTCAAGAACTCAATATGACCAACCCGAGGAGTAAAAAAGTCGTTATCGGATGATAACTTGTTGCCATACTACTTGTGTTGTTTGATGATATGATGTTGTAACCTGTACTGTACCTGGGATGAATATTTGTTTGTTAACTTGACAATGTATCTATGAGATAATTAACACCGGAAACGGCATACCATTGCCATTACATCTTCTTTTCAAGTACTTGCAACATCATAAATAACTCTCATACTGAATTGCCATCATTGTGTAGTAGATATTGGTAGAAATGATGTCCCATCGACGTATGAGTCTCCACATCAACCGACCATGACCAATAAGATGTCAGCAGTGCATCACCACAAATTGTCCGTTTTCGATCAAGATACAAAACCCACAAGTTGTCATCGGGTGTCAGTTTTCTTCAGCTTAATTGAGGTTCTTCGAATGGTATGTAGTGGCAATTAAGAAATGGTGCTGCCTTCCCGAGAACTACACTGCCACACTCGAGCAGCTGCTTTTAGAATTAGCTTACGACATGGTGGCCAGCGTATACGAGCTACATCCACCACTTAGTTTCTTCTTTTTATTGTATTTATTTTTGGCAGTGTTGCAAGACACGTTCTTGGGTTTTATGCTGGAACAACGATGCAATATTCTTATTCGACCCCGTGGTTTTCCATCGTGATGTGACATACGACTCCTAAAGCCTAGAAGGATATCCGACGGTGCACCCGATGTTCACCCGATGGCTATATAGATATCGCGTTTCAAACTATTGGACCACGGGATTTTTTGAGTTTCTTATATAGTACTATCAGTTTATGTGCTTTTCTTTTGGTAAACCTACCTTTGATCTACTTGGTAGACTATGTACGAATTTACAAATTTGAAATACAAAAATGTAGATCGTACAAAAAACAGACATTATCCACATCCACCGTGCACAAGGTGGTGGATAATTTTCAGGTTGACGCTTTGATCTAGAGTCGAGCTGACACGCTGGAGAAAGAGACAGCGCTCTAACAAACCAGAGGTTCACCATTCATTAGGCGCTGCTCCGACGTCGAGGTTCTAGTCCGCACGCCATATTCCAATTAACTCATTGATGCCCTGATTGCGACAACGCAGTGGCTGTCGCGTCGCTGACATTTCTAGACTTTAGTGTTATTATAGAATCAAGGCTTTTCGGCGCCGAGGTCACCCATTGGCCGACTGCCTCTTTCCACACACGTTGAAGCTAGACTTGTGCCAAAACTAGGTTGTTGGACACTCCGGGATCACATTGCCCAGCAATTGCGGGTCCGACCATCTGAGGCGGGCTAGTCTAGCAGGCTATTTGTTTCTATACTTGGTTTTGAAAACACCTGGAATAGACCGTGGGCTATGTATCGTGTTGGACAAGAGAGTGTCTACTGGAGGGGACATTTGGACTTCTGGGTGCAGTAGTCGATAGTCCAGGATGTCCTCAAACAATGGATCGTACTATAGTCTACGGAGAAACTCTCACGACTTTCCCTTTTGCTGCAGGGGGTTTATGCTAATGTTGCAGTATCCAATGGATTGACAGGAAGGCCTTTGGCTCTATTGAAAACTATCGCTCTTAGTATTGATTATTAGTGGTGGAAGATATAGTTTTCTATGCACTTGTGCACGAGACAAATTATTCCCGTCTAGGGCTAACACTTTCCCTAACAGGATAGGTTGAACACTGGAGGTCGATTATCTTATCTGTAAACAGTAACCTGAAGTTCAATATGAATACTAAACCATAGTTGTGCTCGGTTACTAGCTAGCGTTAACCAGTCTGTTGATCATCATTGTCTGTTAAATATTTAGCCTCTCAATCAGAGTGCTGAGGCCTTCTAGCCAACTTCTTGGGGCAAACTATAACACTGCTAAGCACTGCCTGTGGAGGAAACTTAGAGGCTAAACAAACTATAGAAAGACTTTTTTGAGGTATTTTCGACCCATGCGGCGGCAATTCTCCGGAGGCGAGGCGAGGCTTTGGTGCAATGGCTTGACAGTTGTATGTATCGCACTCCTTTTTTTATTTTTTTTCTTCGCCCCTTTGTGACAAGTTGTAGAACTGTGGCTTTGTACGAGTAGTACCTTTGTAGTCGCTATCCATGTATTTGCTTGAGGCGATTGAGTCCAGCCTTATGGATACGGCCTTTTGCTTACGCGGTTTGGGAAAATCTAGGCCATTGTTTGTTGTAGGGCCGGGCTGTTAAAGGATTTTGAAAAGCCGGAGATATCGCATGTATGATACCAAATAAGGATAATTCGACCGGGGAGTTCTCCTTTCACGGTTTCAGATTGTTACAAGGAAAATAGCGTGCCATGGGTAGATTACAGAGCTTACGACATATTTTCCGTGCTTCATACTGATGAGAAACATCAATTTTACCTCAATTCCACGACATTCCAGGTTCCTGAGGTCTTTTTGGTACTCCGTATACTCCGTAGAGAGGTATGTAGTCAGCGGAGCGAAATCGGACTTCCCGCTGGTGGCGCCGGTCATGGTCAGCCAGGGGTGCAGTGTGGGAGTGCTAACTTAGCGGCATGGCTCGGCCCAACCTAAAAGGAGATGGACTCCAGCTGAGCAGAAAAACCAGACCGGAAGATGGCCGGAATTCAACGGCCCAATGGCTGACAGTCGCGCAGCACATCCACACGGGCGAGACGCCCACCTTTGGTGGAAAATCCTAACCGAAAGGGGTCGGCGAAGGCATTATGCCCCATTTTATTCTCCAGGGGATAATCAGTTAGCGTGTCGAAGAAGGGTAGGGGCGTTTGCATAAGTGGCTATGCCGTTGAACGGGAAAGTCCTTAGTTCTATGCCAAGCTTTTGCTTTCGGTGATGGATGATCCACCAAAACCCACTGAAAAATTTCCACCAGCGACCAAAGATTGAAAAGTGAGGATCAAGCGGGTTCGCTCCCAGGAGGTCGAGAATCGACCATGATTGAACCATTGCTCTTCTAGAATCCCCGCTGATTGTGGACGAAGAGGCATCTAGAAAGGTCCGTAGTTACTAGTTGGTGGTTGTCGTACGCTATCAACTTAGGCTCGCACTGTTTGGTTATCTGAATCGTTTGCGGTTTTGAAACGCTGGTATGTGGTCACCATTCCTATGGAAACTGTAGTTTGACGTCAAGTCACCACCAAGTCACATTCCAAGGAACGGAGGTACACTTTTCCACCACAGCCATGTGAACATGTGGATGCTGGAACACCACACATGGTCGTTTTTCAAAGAAGGGAGAAGTCAAGCTGTTGAATTTGTTTCTGATGAAATGGCTGTTGACCAAGTACACTTTAATTGGTCTATGTGAGCGCCACAGGCGTCACAACGGAGAGAAGATACCCTAAATGGACGATTTTAGAGGGTCGGCAATGGAACAAATTGTACGACTTCCACTTGCCGGGACTAGAAATACACCTGAAACGGAAAAGTGTCACAGAAAAGAGAGGAGTAAAAAAGAGGTAGGGGAAGGGGGAAAAAAATAAATAAATAAAAACATAGAATAAAAAATCAAAAATGCATAAAAACAAACTAGTCTCATTGGAGGCGATTGAATTACCTTACCTAACAAGGGGGACGGTCAACCGCCCTGCTTGGAAATGGAAAGAGATGTGTGCTACGCTCTACCTTCCTCCTCTCGCATGATTTAATTACTTGCCTCGCTAACTGGGATAATACCCGTGACTAGGCAACGGGCTAACTCAGGTATGTGCAGCTACTGCGCTACTCCCCATAAGTTGTTACTGACTTTGAATATGGTTGTTCACCTCGATTGCATTGAATTTTCCCAAACAAGACAGACAAAGTTAATCAGAATAATTCAAAATAGCCTAAACGTCTGTACTCCATAGAAGCAGTAAACAAACATTAGATCTTATCGAAGATCCCCGTCGTCTGTATGTCCACTTAAGTTGGTGAGGAAGGACGCGGCCAGTCAGGGAACGAGTGGATTCCCAAGTAGGGTACAGGACACCCAAAACCCTAGTCGGACCTCCTACGGACTAATCACAGTTGATAATTAAGTGGAGAGGTTGGCTGAGTCAGCGGAGGACGCGCAAGCCGGGTGAACCTGATTTCTATTCCTGGCGTGGAGAAACGTCCCACTCAGTCGATTCCCCTGGCGCCTCCCTTCCACTCTTGCCCAGGCGCGAACTCCATTCTCCTCTCTTCCTTCCCTTCCCTCCCCTATTGTTGCCAACTCTCTCTTAACCTACACATCTATTCCATTTCCATTTCCTCTTCACATCCATCGTCGATCTTCTCTCCCACCACAACACACCATCGCTTTTTCTCTCATCCCCACTGCGTACCGTGGGTGATCGTTCGTCTTCTTGTGCTTAGCCTGTTTTCGTTTTTCACCTCGCTTCTTAATCTCCCTTATTGGGCTCGTACACGACCTCCACCTCGTCTCTCGCTATCGTCCGGGCCGATCGAGTCTTGTAAATCCACCAACGCCCACTTTCCATCCGACTTTAAAAGAACACTGTCCCCTCAATTCTACCCGGGGCACATATATCACACACATCATGGCCACATTAGCGGAACATCCGGTTGTCGCCCCGTCGACGTACGATCAGGATATCGATACTTTCCTCAACCTCGATCAGCTCACCTATACCACATCAGAGCCAGCCAGGCCCAAGGCGGCCCTGGCTCAACCATCCATCCCTCCTACAGAGTTCAACGCTGGTGATCTTAGAAGCGCCAATTTCGCCGCAACGGGCCAATCGCCGATCGCTTTCCAAGGCCCGAGCCACCAGTATGACGAGCATAAGCAGCAGACAGGTCTTCCTCCAGGTGCTCTGGCTCAAGCAATGACTTTTAACCAAATGAATGGAATGGGGTATGGTGGTGCCAGCCCTGGTTATATGATGAACGCCGACATGTTTACTGGTACTCATCTGAAGCGTGAGGACGCTTCTCTCGACTTCAACACAATCCCGAGCCGTAACCCCTCAGAGATGGACCTGGAGTCCGATAACATGGGTGCGGTCCCCGGTTATTTCTTCTCGCCAAATCCCAACAAGAGCCAATTCGTCGACCCCAGTGCCATCGGTGGCCAGGAGGTGGTCCCCGCTGGTCCATCTACGCAGGTCGGTCGCATGTACCCCGGAATGCATCAGCAGCAGGCTGCGATGGCCAAGGCGGCTCAACAACAAAAGCATCATGAAATGATGCGCCAGCAACAGCAATTGCAGCAACAGCGACGCATGGAAGAGCAGATGCAGCACAATGGAAACCCTCAGGTCCAGCCCCCTCGCAACACGAACCCGATCGTGGAGGAGCGAATCACTCGTCTTTTGCAGCAAATGAGACAATCCAGCACCTCGAGCTCGCCGTCCGATTCTCCCAGCCCCTCTGGCTTACCTCAGATGGCCAAGGCCAAGAAGGATGAACAAGATATGGACGAAGATGAAAGATTGCTTGCTAGTGAAGAAGGCAAGAAACTTAGCAGCAAGGAACGCCGTCAGCTTCGTAACAAGGTCTCCGCTCGTGCTTTCCGGTCCCGCAGAAAGGGTATGCATTGATGTTGTTTTTGAATGCTTGTTTATGATTTGGTAAACTAATTCGTCACAGAATACATCGGTCAACTTGAGAGCGAGGTTGCTGCGAGAACCAATGAAGCTCATGAGTTGCGTCTCCAGAACCGTGCCCTGTATGAGGAGAATGCTCGCCTCACCGATCTTGCACGCATGCTTCTATCCTCCCCCAATTTTTCCCAGTTTCTAGATGAGATGCCCATGAACGGGGTCCCTACCTCGGC
This sequence comes from Aspergillus caelatus, assembly GCF_009193585.1. Classification (NCBI taxonomy): domain Eukaryota; kingdom Fungi; phylum Ascomycota; class Eurotiomycetes; order Eurotiales; family Aspergillaceae; genus Aspergillus; species Aspergillus caelatus. The sequence continues at coordinate 72,003 of NW_022475316.1, read as the reverse complement.
TCAACCGCAGCCACCTCAGCAACAACAGCCGCAGCAACTGCAATCTCAGCCCCAACCCCAGCAGCAGCAGCCAACTATGCAGGCCAATGTACCCAAGGATACAAACCACGGACATGGACCCCAGGAATTCGCTATGCAACAGAATGCTCAAGTTGGTATGGTTGTTGTCCCTAATCAAGGACTCGACGTAGCTGCTATGGGCATGAACAACGCTGGCTGGAACTCCGGCATTGATATGAACTACAACCCATCAGTGTTTGCTGTTTTGGAAGTCCCCGAGCCCTCTATCATCGATACCAAAATTTTGTCCGGAAAGTCTTCCAGTGCTGGAACCTACCTTCCTGAGATTACAGACACCAAGAACGAAATACCCGTTCTCGAGCGCATGCCCATGTCTGAGGAGCCGAAGGAGGCCAGCTTTGGCGTTGAAAACCCAGATGTTGAGTTTGACGAATCGGACCCAGCCTTTGCTCTCTTCGCCGACTCTCCCGCTACCTCTCAACAAGAGTCGCTTAACAACTCCTTCAACGGTGTTGAATTAGAGAAATCTGCGCATGCATTTGAATTGGTGGTTGAGACTGAGTCACAAGATGCAGAGGCCCGTTTCTCTTACCTCTGTCACAGCATGGATGCAGCTTTCCAGCGTGTTTCCATGGTCACCTCTCATCTCTCATGATTCCCCATGTCGCACCTAAGCAACTTCAGAATAACTTAAGAATTTGTAAAGTTTGATCTTGTCATGTTCTTCCTTTTAGGCGGTTCAGCTTCCTGAACCTGCGTCCTTGTAGACACACAAATACCTTTTCCTTTGTTCATGATCCTGTGACTATATATATTGTCTTGACTTACAACTCCACTAGTTTCACTCTATCCTCTTTCTTTTCTATTTTGGATTTTCTTTTTTTTTTTTTTTTTTTTCCCTTTCATTACTGGGTTTGATGGAGTCAATTTGTCGAAATCGTTCAAGGTGGGATCAGGATTACAGGCCTTTGGTGTTCGTTGTTTATTTCTCTTTTTTTTTTACGGAATTGGATACCTTCTGGACTGGCTACTAGGAACCAAGTTTAGTTACTGTGAATACATCACGAAAATTCGAAATCTACGAATAATCATCTCTCTTGAAAATTCCATATTGTTGAAGTATTACCTAGTCATGTGCGGTGCTGCAAACTGGTGTTTCGCCACTAGAGAAGAGAGGCTCTGAACTACAGACTCCCAACTTCACCCCAAGTCGCGTTTTTCATGTGCTACAATCCACCAACTTCACCACCTCGTCGTATCGCTCATCCTTTGAGATGACTGTTCTTTGCATCCCTTCCTAAGTAATTCTTTCTCCCATAGCCAAGTTGGCTCCCCTTCCTCCCGCCCGCGGGCTACTATTCAAAGCCTTTCGCGGAAACGTTGCCCCATCTATAATAGCCCGCTCTCCAGTTCCTTTCAGAGCTTCGTTTTCTCGAACATTTTGGCATATTCCCAAAACTGCATCTAAACCGACGTCCACTAAGCCAAAGAGTCCGATACCAAAAAGTCCTACTTCTGCCAGTTTTGCTAGATCGAAGCCCCGAACCAAACCACACACGTCGAAAACTGTTTCTCCCACGAAACCCTTACCCACACTGAAAACCGAGCCATATCCACTCGAACGGGATACATTTATTCTCCGGGCTCCGAGGCTAATTACGCGACGTGGATCGAGCAACTACTTGCTATACAACTCGACCACTCACAAGCTCTCAGGTTTCGATTTCTTGCCGACCCCGCCTGTGGGACAGAAGCCCATGAAGTTCTTTTATCAGGTCGTCACGACCCCCACAGCCGATACTCCTGGCACGACTGTCCTGCTTCAGTTCCCAGAGAAGCGGTATTTCTTTGGTCAGATCTCCGAAGGAACTCAGCGGGCATGTACGGAACGGGGTGTTAAGATCGCTTACCTCACCGATGTTTTCCTCACGGGTCGCATGGAATGGGGCAACAATGGTGGCTTGATTGGCGTGATTCTTACGCTGGCTGACGGTGTTGCCAGTGCGAATACTGCTCAGGAGGCTATGGCCCGTGAGAAGGAGGCGCGCCAACAAAAGTCTGGAAAGTCTGCCAAACAGTCTCCTGCGAAGAAATTGGAGCACGGTGTGCCCTACGCCGTTAAGGATGGAGAGGCCGTTGCACAGCGGGGGACCTTGACAATCCATGGTGGTAAGAACCTGGCACATACCTTAGCCACTGCTCGGAGATTTGTCTTCAGGAAGGGCATGCCGGTCTTCACACGGGAATACGATTGTGAGGGTATGGCCAAAAGAGGGTCTGCAGAGGCAGAAGATCCTTTTGAACAACCCACTTGGTCTGACGATAACATCAAGGTATGGGCTATGCCTATTCGTCCTCTCACATCTCTGCAGCCGAAGGATGTCCCCCATGTTGCCCCACAGAGCCCGAGAAAGAGGAGCCTTGATGAATTCAGAGAAGAAGTCACTACTCAGGAGGCGATTGACCCGCGCACTCGCGACCAAATCATCAGGCAGTCGGTTATAACGGACATGTTTAATTCGACATGGAAACTGGATGCTTTGGTTGAGACCCCTTTGGCTGAGGTTAAGATGCCCGCGGTCATGTTTGTTCGCAATCCAGAGACCAGGGCGCTTGAGCAATACACGGGCCCTGCTCCGGGAAGCAATGAACCGCTACCTGACATCAAGGTTTTTGTACGCCAGCCTTGGCCAGGCGCAGCCGTTGAAAAAATTCCTCCCACCACCTGGTGTGATGAGGCAGTTTCTTATATCGTGCGGAATCACGATATCAGAGGCAAGTTTGATCCCAAGAAAGCGGAGGAGTTGAAGGTCCGTAAAGGCAAGGACTTCGGACGTCTGACGAAGGGCGAAAGCGTGGAATCCGAGGATGGGCAAACTATCACACCTGAGATGGTTCTGGGCCCCCCACGACTTGGAAAAGGTTTAGCCATTATCGACTTACCTAGCTCAGAGTACGTGGAGAGTCTCATCAGTAGGCCGGAATGGAAGTCACCTTCTGTCACTACGAATCTTGAAGCATTTATCTGGCTACTAGGCCCCGGAGTCGGAGATCATCCTCGGCTACGTGAGTTTGTCGCCAGTATGCCCCATTGCAAGCACACTGTGTCTAGCTCGGATTATTGTCCAAACTACTTGGCTATGGGCAGCATTGCCGGGTCATCTGTTCGTATGGCACAGTTGAGGAGCGACAACTACCCAGTGCCAGTCCATGACAATGTGAGCCTTCCGCAACCAGGAACACGTACTCATGGTTCGGAGGTTACGGTGAAAAATGTGCAGAGTTCGCCATTTGAAGCAATTGAACCTGGCCTTATCATTGACATGGAACCCAATTTTGACATCAACCGTTCTGAGGTTGTCCCACGGTTTAATGCGATTGAGGCAGTACAACGGATGCCTGTGGCAGTCCAGAAGCGTATGAGTACAATCGATAAGCGAGTCAAAAAGGAAGAGTTTGAGGAAAAGCTGCGGCAGTTCCGTAAAGATCTTCCAGGAGCCGACGCGGAGATCATCACCCTGGGTACAGGTTCTTCTTCTCCTTCCAAATACCGCAATGTTTCCAGCACCCTTGTTCATGTTCCTGGTTACGGTTACTATCTGCTTGACTGCGGTGAGAACACGCTTGGTCAGCTGAAGCGCGTTTTCGAGCCCGAAAAGTTGCGGGAGGTTCTACAGAACTTGCGAATGATCTGGATTAGCCATTTGCATGCAGACCACCATCTCGGTACTGCTTCTGTAATCAAGGCGTGGTTCCAGGAAAATTATCCGAATGGAGATTCGCAAACAAGCGCTCTTGAGACCGACATGTCCAAGATACTCAAGGAAAAGCGATTGTTCCTTGTCTCTGAAGAAAACATGATCTGGTGGCTAGAAGAGTACGCAAGCGCTGAAAACTTTGGCTTTGGGAAATTAATTCCCTTGTCCGCCTATCCTGTGATTAAGAACAGGGCACTCCGGACCAAGTTTGTGTACCGACACTGCCGCGCGAACGGCTCATTCCCTGGCCAGGAAGTTGAAACTTTTAGTCCCCGGAGTACAGAGCTCAGCTTTGATGACGAGTCATCTCCGCTCACACCACTTCTCCGCGAAGCCACAGGTCTTGCCGATCTCTTAACCACAAAGGTGTCTCATTGCCGTGGCGCTATGGCAGTCTCACTTGTCTTCCCGAACGGCTTCAAGCTCTCCTTCTCGGGCGACTGCCGACCTTCCCCCAGCTTCGCCGCAATCGGACACGGCTCCACCGTCCTTATCCATGAAGCCACCTTCCAGGATGACATGGGAGTATCCGCGATCGCCAAGAAACACTCTACGACATCCGAAGCCCTAGAAGTTGGCCGCAGAATGGAAGCTCGCGCCATCCTCCTCACCCACTTCAGCCAACGGTACCAGAAGATCGCGCACGTAGAAAAGAACCAAGGGCCCACCAAACGCCAAGAGACAGTCGTCCAGCCCGAACAACCGGACATCCCAGACAACGAACCGGAAGAGGCTTCCCAAGCGCCAACCTCCAATGGGTACGTTCCATCTTTCTTCAGCACCATCAAGGTAGAGGAAAAGCCGCAGGTTAAGGTCCCCATAGTCGCCGCCTTCGACTACATGCGCATCCGTGTTGGCGATATGCCCGTCGCGCAGGCGTACGCGCCGGCAGTGGAGAAGCTCTACGACATCCTGGAGCGGGCTTCGGAAGAGGACTCCGAGAAGCAGCGCCAGCAGAAGGAGAAACAGGAGGCTGCCAAAATGCAGGAGAAGATGAGAAGAAAGGCCAAGCACGACAAGAAGTCGAAGGCTGGTGCTAGCCTGGCCGATGTGGAACCTACACCTGCTGTCCCTGCCGAAGAAATGGACCTCGACAAGAAGTCTCCGGTTAAGCGTCACTCGGCCTGGAGTGCCAGTGAAAGTGAAAGCGGCTGGAGCACCAGTGGCAGTGATGAAGAAGCTGAGACGCGTGCAAAGCGCAACAGCCGCAGTCCCAGTAGGACTATGAAGCGTTCGAGTTAAGACATAAAGCAAGATACACTTATCGTTACATACCCTGTATCATATATATATCTGGCGTGCTTTCAGGAGGTACATAAATAGTATATGGAGGTAAAAGTTTTGGCCAATGGACAAGTTTCGCGTCCTGTTCGGGTAAATACTTTATTATTATTCAGCTGAGACATAATACAAACCAAATAAAGCCTCTATATCCTAGTCTCTGATAGTATTACGACGTGTGTAATTCTGCATATTCCTGTTTCTCATTCCAAAAGATTATATGGCTGGAGTAAATACAATCACAGTACACATTGTTATGTATATATACTTCTGTCGCCCCCTAGAACCCAGAAACTGCTTTCTCCCTGTCATCCTTACCATAAAGACCCGCTCCAATGTTCTCTGTGCACTCCTCCCGCCAATTCTTGGGCGTGAATTTATCAACGATCTCCTTGAATGCGTCTAATGTGCAGAAGGTGTCGTCTCCGGCAAGATGATTCTGCGGCTTGGCAGCGCAACCAGGGATACGGACTGGAACGTCGTTATAACGGATACGGACATAATGTTTCTGCAGGGATTGTCTTGCGGAGCCGGGGAAGGATGCGAGGGGAGCACGAGCTGTTTCAGACGGAGGGGGCGGGGTTGAGTTGTTCGAGTTCGAGGAGCCCTTCATGAAGGAGAAAAGACCTCCGCTCTTCTTCTGGGCGATGGCAGGGTTTGAGAATTCTTCGAGCACGACGCCTGCATCTTCACTGCCTGATTTACGGTCCGCCTTTGAGAAGAGCTCGATAGCAATGGAGGAAGTGAAAGGTGGCCACCTGCCGGGGGAGGCGCCCACACTACCCAGGATGGCTGCCAGAGTGGTATCGTGGCATCCGCTCATGGCGAACTTGATCGCTTTGCCATTGTCAGTCGAGGACCCAGATGCCGAGGTTTCGCTGCGCCAGCCGCCGTCAACAGCTGTGCTGACCATGCGGTCGACCACATCGCCTAGTAGAGCTCCGATTCCGAGCTTTCGGTATTCGGTGCTCTCATTGTAACCGGCGAACCATTCGTCAACGGCGATTTGCTCCATGTACTGTCTGAGTTTTTTGTCGTAGAACTCTGAAGGAAGACGTGTTGCGGGCCCGTGGGCGTCGGTTGCATTGATGGTGTCATTGATTCCGGAGAGACGGGGGTGGGAGTCGACGGCAACTTTAGGAGACTTCTCTGGCATCCATTTGGATAGGATGCTGTTGATGTAATTCATCTGTTCGGTTTCGTTCCCTAGGCAGATATGCTAATCAGCTTATGATATCCTTTATGTTCCTCTACCCCACGTACACCGTAACGCTGCCCTATCGGCAAAGAGCCTAGCGAGTTGTCTGAACCGACGGCAGTTGCCTTCATTAGGAAATAGAGTCTCTTCCGACACGGAGCGTGCAACAATCACTGGCGGAGGAAAGTCTTGGGTACGAGCACTGGCCGGGTACATGCCCCAGAAAGCCTGCTGGAGGGACTCAAGGGCTCGCGGGATGGGTGTGGCTCGGAGGTACATGTCTTCAGTGTCAGACTTGATCTTGGGCATGAACCCAAGCTGGTCAACATAAAGATGTCTCAGGCGCTGGCCGAGGGCAAAGGTTGTTTCCCGTCCCCTGTCTGTCAATTCGCCGTGTTGGCTATTGTTGCGGGTTACTCGTCAGTAACCTCGCTCTCACCAACTGTCCCGTATATCCCATGGCAACTTACCAAATACCTTCGATATCACCTGTTGCGCCCACTGCAACCACCGACTCATCTCTATCGCCGAATGCTTCCGTCTTTTTCCGCCATTCAAAGCCCTTCCACTGTGAGAGGTCCTGGTTACTAGCGGCCATTTGGATCATCCGACGTGCAACATTGCAGTACGGCCAGTCTTCGAGGGTAAAATAATCGGTCAGTCTGCGAAAGTATAGAAGCAACTGGGTGTGATTGAGGATATTTACATTCAGCTAGGCCTGCCTTCATGGATTTAGTAGTCATGTCACATTATCAGTTGGAGGTATGTGGTTAGCTTCATACATTTTGAAACCGAGAAGACACCGGCGTGCGTTCACCTGAAGCCAGTCAGTCAATTGATCAAGTACTTTAGCCATTGGATCACCGCCGAACCACCTCACCATGGCGAAGGAACTATAGAAGGGTTAGTACAAGTTCAATTGAACTCTAACCCGGTTATCTCGTTTGGTACGTACCACCTGGACCAATTGGAGCTTCAGGTCTCTCGGATAGAGCTTCTCGAGCTCCTCCTGGGAGTAGGGTTCGCGGGGATTTAAAGAGGTCATCGGGAACTGGTATAAGTGCGCAAAGAACGACCTTGAATCAAGCCGATTGCTACTCAGGGTAGGACGAAAGTCGGTGACTCGGCGGATTGTCCGTTGATGACGCCAGAAGGCGGTGGGCGGTAACCACGGCCCAATCAGCGGAGATGCCGGAGTCACCTGTTGGCAGCGGCAGTTCTTAATCCACGTGCAGATCAGCTGGTCTATCAAGTGATGAAGAGGAACCCTAGACGTTGCGCTGTAGATAGGATTAAAGTGCGTCAATCGAGGTGCTTAGCTTGATAGAGCTCTTACTACGCCTTGCCTGTGATCCAAAGTAGATGATAAACAACCTTACCCCGCTCATTGTTCAATATTCAAGCAATCATGTTCTCCTTTCGGTTCTGGTTTGATTTTAAGGACTTGCCAGGGAAATCGTCATCTCTAGACAGATCTCTACTGTATGATCCAGTGTTTATGTTGAGGATTCTACTGATATATAACTCATTTCAGTGATATGCTATTACGCACTAGTATATATATTGAACTCCACTAAATGGCTGTCGGCGATCATCCTTCTCACTGGCATTCTAACGGTGCTACTCCACTTGCTTTAGTTGAAGATAATGGGATTAATGCATATGGTAGACAACCTAGGTCCAAGAGCTCCACCAATATACAGGACTTATCTATGAGTACGATTCAACTAGAAAACAACTATCGAAAGGCGGGCCGTGAACAAGTACGACATCGGCCAGGCACAAAGGCGGAAGGATCCATTGACCAATCGTGCCAAGACTCGGACAGTCGGTCTTATCGCGAGAAACGCACTGCGAGCATCTTCCCCAACCTCCAACTTCCGGAGCTTTCGCCGTTGACTCACATAGATAATCTCTCCTGGATAGGAAGTTAGCTCTACAGTTTACCTAGTGTGCTGCCAGTCTGCGGCATTTGTTCAGGAGCTTCCGGCCAGTCTAAAAGCACCCCACATCGGCAGGAGTTTCCGCATTCCCTTTGCCCTGCCAATCAAACCCATACATATACTGGTAGTAGTTATATCTCCAACTGCCTGTGTATGCTCGAAGCTCGAGCATTTGCGCGTTGTTCCCGCGACTCTATCTTCCTTGACTCGACTATTCTACTGTTAACCATGAGTTTTAAGATCTACTGAACAGCAGTTCTCTAGCTCTGGTCCTGCCATTCCACACACGCAACCCACCCAAGTAACCTGTCTTGAAATAAATGTTTCTTTTCTTTCCCCTGACCAGCTCTCTGAATACCAAATCTGCACAGTAGCCTGTGAAATTTGCATGCTTTTCTTTGTTGCTAGGGATTAAAGTGTGGTGCGTCCCTGGTGGTGGCTGGTTAATTCACTACGAATCTTGAAACAACAGCACTGTAAGTCCCCATTCGATTCGTATGTTGTTGCCTTCCAGATCAAACCTCTCCTGTTCTATCACCCTGCGTCGGTCCGTGCTAACTGACTCGCCAAGAAAGCTCTTCCTTTATCTGGTTACTTGATTAGTGTTTGACAACAAATAGTTGACTATATGGAGGTAAGAGATTGCAATTTCTTTGCTATTCCTTGTTCCGTGGAATCTTTTTTTATGTATCATCTCCTGGACCTGTTGTATGGTTCTGCCTTGTGCTATTGTCTGCAGGGGCGAAGCTGTGTTATTGCTTCTTACGTCCCAAGTACCACTTTTCAGCAGGGTTTTCAGTGACTTCTAGCTTGCAGTGCCCCAGTCCACTCAACTGTGGCTACGTGGACTAGCCTTGAAAATGCCTGCACAAGATATGAGAAATCTAGAGGACTACTATGAGTGAGCTTTGGGTTGCTAACAAATTATTCAGCCGGCAGGACATACGGCGCAGGCGAAGCCGGGGCAGGTTTCCACCGGCAAGCCTCAAGATGCCAAACCCCGTCTGTTATTGATGGGCCTCCGCCGGTAAAGTTAGCTCTTTTCGGGCATGATCGAGGTTTTATTGACCATGAATAGGAGCGGGAAATCCTCGATCGCTAGTGTCGTTTTCCACAAGATGCCTCCTAACGAAACGCTCTTTTTGGAGTCAACGACTCGCATCCAAAAGGATTCCATCCAGTGAGTACATCCTTCTTACTTGATAAGTGCATCCACGCTTACAATATGTCCAAAGCTCGTTCATGGACTTCCAGGTTTGGGATTTTCCTGGTCAGCTCGAGTATCTGGAGCCATCTTTCGATCTCGAAGACATTTTCGGAAGCCTTGGTGCGCTCGTCTGGGTCATTGATGCACAGGATGATTACCTGGACTCGGTCGCGCGCCTAAACCGCACCATCCTGACTGTCCAGCAGTATTACCCTAACATCAACATCGAAGTCTTCATTCACAAGGTTGATGGACTCTCGGAAGAGTACCGTACCGATACATTCCAGGATATCGTACAGCTCATTTCGGATGAGCTTAGCGATGCTGGGTATGAGAATGCCCCTGTCCACTATTACCTCACGTCTATCTATGATTACTCTGTCTTTGAGGCATTCAGCAAGGTTATCCAGAAGCTGATCCCAAACCTATCGACTCTGGAGAACCTAATCAACACCCTCGGTAACAATTGTGGATTTGAGAAGACCTATTTGTTTGATGTTCTCAGCAAGATCTACATTGCTTCAGATACTCGCCCAGTGGATATGTCCTGCTATGAGATGTGCTCGGACTATATCGATGTGATTGTGGACATCTCAGAACTTTACTCATGGGACCACCCCGACCGCAAGCCAAAAGGCGAGCAAAATCAAGAGGCAGAGAGCCATGTGGTTCTGCACGACGAGACCATGATCCATTTGATGGAAATGAACAAGTATGTCTCGATGTTGCTTTTTACCTGGTAGGAGAAGCTCGCTGACTCTTGCTAGATATCTTTGTCTCGTGTCTGTCATACGCAATCCTGAGGCGAAGGAGAAGAAGGGTTTGATTGATATGAATTGCCGTACTTTCCAGGAGGCCCTCAATGATGTCTTTTCTCGCAGCTGGGAACAGGATCAGGAAGGGTCCGAACAGGGCCAGGCGCAGGGGCAGGTGACAGAGCATGGCGAGCCAGGTTCGAATAACTGATATCAAAAGTGTTGCTTCTATGGCGTTGGAACATCTACGGAGTAGTAGTCCACTATTTGCCTACTGTAGCACTTTGAGAAGCGTATCTTACACACAATACCATTTTCTGTGTCGAAGCTTCCTCACTCTTGCCTGACTTGTAATACTGGGAGAGACTTCACTGTGCGAGTAATTGCCTCGTGAATAATAGCTCTTACTAGATAAAACATGATATTATGAGTCCGCTGTACTGCAAGAGACAGATTAGTTTTCGCCTCCCCTTTACTGGCGCTCACCCTTAATGGACGCAAATAACAACGTAGTTAAGGCACCAAGGCAGCAAGAAGCGGGCCCACGCTTGGCACTAGCGCGAATTTTTTCTTTTTTCCTGAAGGATAAAACGAGCTTCTCTCCATTTTTTTTTTTCTTCTCTTTCTTCAACTCAACCATACACTCATGGGTTGACCAAGAGGTCACTCACTCAAGCATAATGAAGCTTGAAAGCAACATACTAACATGAAACCCCAACAAACAACTTCAGATTCACTAAATACAATGGTAAGTCCAAGCAGTTTTGTTATACCCAACATCACACATCAATCCGATCCCCCCCCCTTCTCGATGATGAAAATTTTTCCCACATTCGCAGTTTCCACGCTAGCCGTCGCTAGAACCCAATCTAGACGTGCTCTGTGCGCAATACTTCCTTGGATGTCTGAGAGATTCTGTCATACAGCTTGATATTTTTATATTCATGTGCATGTTTAGGACTGTGACTGACATGCATTTAGTATTTCTAGGTTCTTTTTTCGTTGAATGAATACGTATGAGGGTGGGATGACTGGGTTAAAGAGCTTGGTGTTACGAACTGCTGGTACACTGCTGGTCAGTGTTGCCGTGAAAGAGTTTTGCTGGGATGTTTGTTCCTGGACTCTTGACTTAGGACATGCTTCAGATATAGTGCTTGAAAATATTATGAAATGAATCAAATCATCTTTGAGACACTACGTCATCTTCAACTCGTAAATCTGTAGCTTCACCAACATGGAATCGCGGTAGATCTTTTATTACCACATGAACCTCCAGTTCAAAATGATCATCAGAAGCCGAATCGTCCACCGAAATTATTTTCCAAAACCCGATAGATTAATATAGCATACAGAACAAGTGTCACGTTGTCATCTCACCACCCGAAACAGAAGCGGAGAATCAACGGAAATTACCCTTTCCTCGACAGGACTACACTCCTCACTCATAAACTCCCCAAACCCAACCTAACCGCAACTTCCATGACACCTTAACCTAAACCAAAGTAAGCTCTACACTACGAAAAAAGTGAAAAAGCGACCATGTCCTCCCTCCGCCAGCGACAGGTCCCCGCCGGCGCCGGCGCCAACGAACCATCTACATCCAAACCGACCACCCAAAAGAGCAAATCTCGCAATGAGAAAAATGGCCTCAGTGTCCTTGATATTATCCGTGTGGTGGTCACACTGATCGTCGCATCATGCGGCTTATCTTACTACATGACGTCGACGGAGTCCGTGCTATGGGGCTACAGGCCGTGGTTCACTAGATGGCCGGTGTTGGTCCGGTACTTGGTATGTTTTGGCATCACTTGCTTCCCATTACTACATTCGAATCAGTTCCTGGGAGCTTTTGTTGGTGAGATGGGCCAGATTAGCTAATGAATCACACAAACAGCAAGGACCTCTGAGCCTCACGCCCGAGCAACTCGCCCTCTACAACGGGTCCGACTCGACCCTCCCCATCTACCTCGCCATCAATGGCTCCGTGTTCGACGTCTCCGCGAACCCGCTCGTGTACGGAGCGGGCGGACACTACAATTTCTTCACGGGGAAGGATGCCACGCGCGCGTTCGTCACGGGCTGTTTCCAGGAGGACCAAACGCATGATCTGCGGGGGGTTGAGGAGATGTTCATGCCGGTTGATGAGGAGGCGGAGCTGAAGACGCTGAGTAGTGGGGAGAAGAAGATCCGGCGGGAGCAGGATCGGCGGCTTGCCCGGACAAGTGTGCAGAAGCAGGTGCAGCACTGGGAGAATTTCTTCCGGAATCATAAGAAGTATTTTGAGGTTGGGAAGGTTGTTGGGTTGGAGGTGCCGGAGGAGCAGAGGGAGCTTTGTCAGTCGGCTAAGCAGCAGAGACCTAAGAGGAGCAGTTTGAAGAAGGGCAATTAGGGGAAATTTGAGGGAGTTTGATTGATAGGTTTGTATGTATATATCTGGGCGTGTTTTTTATCTGTCGGTCATCGCGTGTGCTACGTAGGGTACTCTGCTCTTCTTATCTGTCGGCTTTCCTACTTGTCGTTCCCCGCATGCGTTTCTTAAACTGTAGATGGTTGCGGTTGTTTGCGAGGGTCGTTCCTTTGTCGATTTTATCAAGGAATTTACGTGATACGTCCAGTAACGGAAAACAGGATTTCACTCCGAAATTGATTGATTCATTGAACCACTATACATCATTCGCCCAGCCAAGCTTCCGAATTTTGAGATATCATTCGTAAAATATGAGAGGACCGCGAGAAAAGACTAGTGAGGAAACGTTTACTCAGCGGTAACGGCACGGGCTAATTCATCTGTTAGTATATGCGCCAAAAAGTCGATATCCAGCGGTTCACGGCGAAGACGTACTGTAGATGTTCAACTTGGAGTGGCCGACAACCTTCTTGATCTGGCCCTTCTCCTCGAGGTCCTCAAGAGCCTTACGGGCGAGGGAGCCGTTGATCTTAAGACGATCGACAAGGGTGGCGACGGTGATGAGACGGTAGGACTGGACGTCCTTGTTGAGACGCTCAGCGACCTGCTTCTCGAGGACAACGGCGTGCTGGGCCTTGTCCTTGACTGTTTGCAGAGAAAAAACCACGTCAGTTATTATTGTTCCACAAGCCGGCTTTCAATATCGTCGATTCATGTCCAAACAACCCCTCTGCCCACAAAAAAATCGCTTGACATCTTGATCGGGAAAAGGTTCGTTCGCTGGGAGGATGGATGGGAGACGGTGATTTGCATACCCTTGCCCTTGGACCACTTCTTGCGTGCGGGAGCCTATGAATAAAATATTAGTATAACCTGGACATCCTGCTGTTCGTCTCTACGTGCGGCATCAACTCACCATCTTGACTGTCTGATCTGGTTGTTCGACGACGGATGAGAGCGCGACAATCAACGGCCGGAAGTGAGAAGCCCAAGTGCGAAATTCGAGTGGGGAGACCTTTGGCGTCACGTGGGTACAAACCCTAAGCCCTTGTTTGCTCGGTTAGCGGTGGTGGAAGAAGAGGCCTTTTATTGGTCAACGTTATCTATATTAATGCCTCAGGCATCAATATATAGTATCAATGACTACACCGAGATGAGATATAATGTCATGGATATATGAATGAGGTTCCGATTTATTGGAGGTTACTAAGACCAGGCTCGCTTGGAATTGCATAAATCATAAATGTTTCTTCAGTTATCGGCTCATGCCTGCACTGTGGCTTCCAGTAGAAGCTTTACCCTTGATAGTATTTAGTACTTTGAACTGTGAATTTCCACCTTCACTCTCGATACGACCAAGGGTATAGTCTTCAGTCGTTCCGAACCAGAACTTCGAGTCATCCCCTTGATTGGATGATAGCCACCTCACATCGTATCGTCCGCTGTCGCTTCGCGAAGTAGGGATGTGAATGATTGACGGCTGGCCATCAGGGGTCCACGATCGAACAGCAGCAAGGGCATTGTTAGCAGTGATGACAAGTAGCTGTATTTTCGAGGGATGCCATGCAGCCTGCCTGACTGGATGTTCGTGAACCAAGGCCGACACAAGTACGGCAGTGGACTCCAAGTTCCATATCCAAACAATGTTTGGCCGTGTTTGGTCTATAGTGGCTAGGAGCTTTCCGTTGCAACTGAATGCCATGATTGATACGCCCCGCGGTGGGCCGGATGTTTCCGCAGTTATACTAAAGGCAGAAGAACTGGACGACTCGGCATATTCAAGGTTACCATCTGCAGTTGCGTAGCGCTCACGCCATATACTGGGCGAATTGTCATCGATTTGGAAGACATGGGATAATGTTGTCGAACATGAGAACTGCATTTATCAGTTATCTAACTGGCCCAATATATAAAAGAGCACCAATTTAGCATAGAAATATACGTACTGTTTTGCATCGTAAGATATCAACAGTTCCATCGACCTTACTGATGGCTAGATATTCCGAGGCGCCACTCTCCTTTGCAACCGGACTCCATTCTATACCTCGGACCCCAAGGTCAAAAGAATCATCGAATCCCGGTGGCCCGGTATAAGTCCTGAAGAGCTGTCCGTCGGCAGTGAATACAAGAACTTTGGTGCCCGCACTGGCAGCATCCCAGACGGCTACCCATCTCCCGTCGGGGCTCCATTTCAAGCCTTGAGCGTCTACTGTCGGTAGCACCGCACGGTTTATTAGCTCATATGTTCTGAATCCATGAATAGTCAATAAGTCCACTGCGTCTGGTTTTAATAAAATTGCAAACTGCCCCGTCTTAGGTCGGTACCCGAAGCCGTTGGGATGAGCAAATTTCGGAGATTTAATCACCTGGCTGCGGCCAGTGTCCAGAGCATACACAGTTAACCTTGTATTCCATGCATGGAAAACTATGACCTCATTTTCATCGCTACCGAAATCAATGTTCAAGGCACCAGGCTCGATACTCTCGATTTCAGCATGTAATTGCAGCGGGAGCAATTGCCATACCAGAACGCGTGTATCACTGGCATGGAGCACACGTCGCCCTGGTGCAATCTCGCCTCTAGCGGCATATGTATCTGGTGATACGGTGGAGCTCGCTCGTGAGAATTTCAAGAATTTTGACGAGCTTTCTTTGACTTTGACAATCTCTACATCCTGGAACCCAGAAGAAGCCGGGTTGAGATGCAGGATGAGATCTTTCGCACTTATCTGAGCAGCATATTCCCCATGTTCAGATAGAGATATTGAAGTTGAGACTGGGCTTCAATCAGTGTTTGTCTATTTTGTTGGAAACTTGGTTAACATACCCCCTGCTCCGGTGGAGTCCATTGTTGGTCTTGGAAGCGGCGCTAGTAGTTCAGTGATTTCATCCGTTGAGACAGCTATGAATGTGGTCGACGGTGCCAGTGTTTCTAACAGTGTGCATTATATTTAACTGTGCACATGATCGTGCTAGTTTCAAGGAAAGTATTCCTAGAAATTTGCAGTCTTGTAGGGTCTCCATTCATTGGGCATGATACACTAGTAATTTCCACTTACGGACGCCAAGCCTTTTGTATAGATTACATAATCACAATCTCAATGAGCTACATATGAATTCTATCTTGGGCATGGAGTGATGAGCAAAGGCCGAAGAATATCCTCACTGACTCAGAATTATTCAACCCGATTACAATCGCTATGCTAGGCCTCTGGCCTGCAGACCGTGTGTTATGCCCAAGTTTGATATAACATCTTTCTGCTGTTTGGATAAGATAAGGCGGACCAAAGTTGCTCCGGCCCGAGATAAATCGCCATCAAAAAAAAGTTGCCCGCAATGGGAATAATCCGGGGAATAATTTCAAGCTAATAACACTCTCACTGTCGCTCATCTCCTCTCTATCCACAACCATAGGGTTCTTGCGCTTTCTTGCCCCGTGGTTGGGGCGACAGATTCCCAAAGCACAGCTTTCAGGTCTCATAAAAATGACAATCTCCGAGACACAATCAGTGTCGCAAAGCAACGGCGAAGCGCAAAATGCGCCCGCCAATGCCAGCACAACACCGAAGACGAAACTGTTGGGGAGGGAATTCTACAAGAGTATAGGGAGCCCAAAGTATATCGTGGCGCCCATGGTGGATCGATCTGAATTTGTATTATCTCCCACTTTCTGTTACCTAGTACTCTCCGATCTAACGGTTGATTCCAGGCCTGGCGCATGCTTACTCGGTCGTTCATGCCACCCGATGATCCCAAGCCTATGCTGGCGTACTCGCCGATGTACCATGCGCGTTTGTTCCGTGAACAGTCACAAATGCGTTTGCAACATTTCCACCCCACTCGCGCTGCTATCAAAGGCGATGATACCCCATATCTAGACGGAAACCCCGCGATAGACCGGCCTTTGTTTGTACAATTCTGCGCGAATAATCCGGATGACTTTTTGGAGGCTGCGCGCCACGTAGCGCCATACTGCGACGCTGTGGACTTGAACCTCGGGTGTCCCCAAGGCATCGCAAGAAGGGGCCATTATGGTGCCTTCCTCCAGGAGGATTGGGATTTGATTTATAAATTGATCAATAAGCTACATACCGAACTGGATGTTCCCGTCACCGCGAAGTTCCGTATACAGGAGACGAAAGAGAAGACATTAGAGTACGCCAAGATGATACTATCCGCCGGGGCGAGTATAATTACCCTTCATGGGCGCACGAGAGAGCAAAAGGGTCATAACACGGGCATGGCTGATTGGAGTTACATTCGGTACCTTCGTGACAATTTGCCCCCGGAGACCGTTATTTTCGCCAATGGCAACATTTTGAACTATGACGACCTGGAACGCTGCTTGGAAATAACAGGTGCTGATGGCGTGATGAGCGCTGAAGGAAACCTGTCTGACCCATCCATCTTCAGCAAACCTCCCCCAGTAGGAAGTGAAGGAAGGGAATACTGGCGTGGCCGGGATGGAAAGGGTGGATACCGGATTGACGCTATTTTCCGCCGCTATCTCGATATTATCTATAAATATGTCCTTGAACAACCGATTCCGGAGAGGAAGCCTCTCTACCTCCCGTCAGACCTCGAGGAGCTGGAGCAATTCATAGAACCCGCTGCCGAGGAAGCCGAGGAGGAAGGGCCGCCGAAGAAGAGGCAAAAACGCGACAAAATGAAGAGACCTACATCTCCCAGTCTTGGGGTCATGCAGGGACACCTGTTCCAGCTTCTGCGCCCAATGGTCGCAAAACACACAAATGTTCGGGATGCACTTGCACGGTCAAGACCGGGCGACATGGCTGCCTTCGAACATACTCTTGCCCTTACCGAGAAAGCAATCAAAGAAGGCCTTAAGGAATACGAACAATTCCCAGAGCGCTTTGAGACATCCGCGAACCAAGAGCTAACGGGCTCCAAGGCGACGATTGCTGAATACGGTAGGCCTTGGTGGATCTGCCAACCGCACATCCGGCCGTTGCCCGAAGAAGCCTTAGAGAATGGTGCCCTCACGGAGAAGGGGAAAAAGCCCAACACGAAACAAGACAAGACCAAGCCTGAGGCATCTGCCGATAAAGCTGACACTCCGGCTGCAGAGGCCTCCGCTTCTGAAACCCCAACCAACACGGCTACAACACCGGACGCCTTGGTAAGCGGTTAAGATGTTGCGACATTTGTTATCTTGAACCACCTCGACAAAGCATCCTATTTAACCGAAGCGCATAAACTATAGATAACCCACCCACTAAAAAAGACATAATACTCACGACATTGCACGGTATATAGAATTAGATCTTTAAGCATAGCACTGCGAATCCAAATATCAATTCATAACATATTCATAGCATCATGGTATCTAAAATTAAAACCCTCAACCCAACCAACCCCCAAACACCAAACCCATAGATATAGAACCAAACCGTCTAAAAATCCAAAACAAGCTGCGGCGCCATCTTCTCCAAATCCTCGACCTGAAGCCACCACCCAAGTCAGTAAAAACTTCCCTAACAACTACACCAAAGAAAAACAAAAGGAAAAAAGAAAGAAGAAAGAGAAGAACAAACCTCAAGAAACCCGTCCCCAATCCCCCTCTCAACACCCTTCGCCCCCTCCGCCCTCTCAAACGCAGCTCTCGCCAACGCCTCCCTCACAAAAACATCCACATACTTGGCCACAACCTCATTAGCATCCTTGGCGATCTTCGTCTTCTGGCCCTTAAAATGATGATGAACGAGCTTCGTCAGTAACTTCGGTGGAATAGCCGGCTCGCTCGAGAGAACATCATTCTCATCGGCATCGGCATGGATAATTTCCGCAAGGATGTAATCTGGTTCTTCAGAGGGAGAGCGCGAACGACTGGACCCGGAACTAGCTTCGGAGTCTGAGTTTGAGGCTGCGGCGGGGGATTCTGAGGCCTCTACTTCGTCGCGTGTGGATGTTGTAGAGGGCCGAGCGGTTTTGGATGATGAGGCTTTTGCATTGGTGGTGGATTTTGCGGAGACTTTGGATTTGGATTTGGGCTTGCGCCTGGGGTTTGGTTTGGAGGTTGATGCTGAAGCGGATGTTGAGGGGCCGGCTGTTGCTGAGGATTGTCGGCTGGGGGGTTTGAAGGGGAGTTGTCTTCTTTTTTGGGCGGGTTGGCGTTCTGGGGGCATGGTGAGTGTTAGCAATGGTTATGCTTGTTTTTCGTTTCAGCGTTGGTGGTGGTGGTGGTGGAAGGTTGTTATCGCTTTGATCGATGACGCGCTGCGTGACGCGAAGTCAGGTGATCTGGTGATATCTATATGTTATTTGTGAAATTGGTTATATTCAGCTTTATTTATTGGGGAGTGTATAAATTGCACTTTATTAAAATGATATTTAAGACATTAGTGTTCTGGTGGTAATTGCATATGGAGTAGAATTAACTGCATCTGTTGTCCACCTTGTTCATGCATATAGCAAACACCAAGGAAGAAACTACCTACTAGAAGAAAGATACACCCCGAACCAATCACTCATCCTCATCCTCAGGCCGTACGACAGTAAAATCCAACCCCGAATCCTCCAAAACCCTCCTCGAGAGCTCCCACTTAACACCAAATAGCCCCGAATTAAACCGACACGACCAAAGCTCCCCAATCCCCGACTCTTCAGCTCGAAGCCCATCAATCTGCCTCACCATATCCGCGACAGCAAGCTCAGTATTCTGAATAATGACATCAGGAGAACTGACCCTCTTCCCGAAATTGCGTGACGTGAACAAGCAGATGATCCAGTGTTTCTTGGCTTTGCCTTTGGAGTCTTTTTCCTGAGGGGGGATAATGAGAGCTGTGCCCTCTGGTAATCGGATATTTCTGTTTCTGGTAGATGGTTGAATATTGTCTGGCTTGTCTGGCTTGTCTGGCTTGTCTGGTGAATCTGAAGTTACTAGGTACTCTGGGTTGAATTTGTACTTTTGGCAATGTGAGTGGTAGATGTTGTATGCGGCCGGATACTGTGTTTGTTAATACATGGTTGATTGATTGATTGATGAGTGGGTGATATAGTATGTACCTTCTGTTTGAAGGCTTTTGCAATTCCGCCACCCCAGGACCCGATACAGTTGCATGCGTCTGAGATAATCAAGTTAATTGTAAGGACAAATTAATTCCCTAGGTCACGTACGAATCAAGGCTGCTCCATCTGGAGCGTCAAAGAGATCGCCTTGCATCTCACTTATGCTGCCGTTGGTTGCCTTGAAAGCCATGGTAAGGTATCTCTGTATTTCTTTCACAATCGGCTTATTGTGTTGAGAACCCCAAGTACAGAGAGACTTCCAAGGACTGAGATGATTAACAAATGAGTCACAAGAGGAAGTTGCATTGCGCGGCTCGTATTTGTCGATGACTACACGGAGTGGTAGTTCGAAGAGCACGGATGATGTTAGACACAATTGGGCAATTGCCTCATAGCATGTTAAAAGATATCCTGAACTGATATCGGTGTATACAATTAACTACAGCCGATACCTGCTAATGACTTCTCAATGTTTCTGAGCTAGCCGGACCAATTAAAAGAAAAGACAAACTGCGCTATGCCATACAACAAAAGACTCGATAAAAACTTATACAGAAAGAAGGGAGCGAAAAGTCCATCATTACCGCTTATCATCTGCTCCTCCAGTAGGATTCTGCACGCGACGAGAAAGGAAGTGTCGCAGACTCTTAGATCCTCTAATGTTGCCTTGGCTTGACGCTTCTACTTCTCGAGAGCCCTCACTGTGCAGAGAATCATTTCCTCTCGCCGATATTGACATTTGAGTATCAGTCTCAGGACCCCATGAAGAGGTTGTTGCCTCAGAACGAGGCGCGCTCTGGGTGCTACTTGATTTCAGCCTTCTACTCAAGCCCCGTGAGATG
The DNA here is from genome assembly GCF_009193585.1 of Aspergillus caelatus. Taxonomy (NCBI): domain Eukaryota; kingdom Fungi; phylum Ascomycota; class Eurotiomycetes; order Eurotiales; family Aspergillaceae; genus Aspergillus; species Aspergillus caelatus. The sequence goes on along the minus strand of NW_022475316.1, from coordinate 51,562 downwards.
TTTCGAAGGATACCCGGGTCATCATCATCGGTTCGGCGTTCATAGCGTGCGATCTCGCCCATGTAAGTTACACCATTTGTCCCAAAGTTCTCTTCAGGAACTGGAAGATAAAGGACTACGCCGTGATTGGGTTCAATCTGCAGAAGCCCCCTCAGAGCTGACTGGATCATGCCGGTGCAGCGAAGGTTGGTGATAGAGGCTATGAGGCATGGGAGTGCGTAGACCTTCAACAAATACGCTGGGTCCTTCGAGATACCAAAGCGAATACATACATCCTGCTGTATGGTGACCATCATAGACGATTCGTCTTTCTGATAGATTTGCGCCAGGCGAGATGAGATCGCCAAAGCAAGGGCTTTATCGTCTGTAACCTGGACATACTATTAACTCCTAAAGGCTTTCGAGCTCCGAATGGAATGTAGCATATCCTTACCGTCTTGCTTAGCTTAAGCTCAGCCACAATAACTGATCTCTGGCTCAGTCGATCCCTAAGTGACAGCTCTCGCCCGCGTGTGCTAAAAAAGTCGTCGAAGTACTGGCTCTTTGCCCGACGCATTGGTTCCTCCTCAACGCTTTTACGTATCGCATCGACAGACTTCGGGTCAGCAGGTGTGCCATGATTCGATTTTGGAGCCATCGAATCGTCGTCATCCGTCTCCTCAATGAACATGGAAGGCTTAGCTGGCGGTCTATCGAGCTTGTTTCGCTGCGCCATCGTCGTGTCGGAGATGGCTCTGACTGCCAACGCCTGGAATGACACAGGTGATTCAAGGGTGGGAACTGTTGGTGAAAAGCTCGCGGAGGATGTTGCCGAAGGGTCATGTCGCCGTCTCAGCAGAGATAAGTCCAATTTCTGTTGTCCCGCAACCATCTTTTTCTCTTTTTCTGTTTAGGATATGCCGGCTCAAGCTTAGGGCGACGATTCTTTAGCTATAGCTAAGTGCCTATAACTAGAGCGCCACAAGCGAGTTATTGAAAGTAGGACAAAGTAGACGAAACAAAAAGTATGAGAAAGACAGAGCATTGCAGGTGTCGTCCGGCACTTCTCTTCTCTTTCCCTGGCTGATATTGTCAAGAAGTGCGACTCCTCACTGTAATAGGAAGGCACTACTTTCCATATGGGAAGAGAATGTACTTCCACAGTGAACATGTTAACTATATCTCCAGGATACTAATGACCCAACCTTCAGTCCAATATCACGTACCAGCTTACGGCAAAACTCCCCGACAATACGAAGGTTAGTTCACCACATCGAACAAGATTTCTGGAAGCTAATACTTCACAGTCCGAAGAAGAGGGAGGCCTCGTTGTCACAGCAGTTGCCGGGGACTGTTGTTTATTGTCAGACAAACTAGCATCTGTGTCATGATTTGACCAGTATGGATACACTGTCCTCTATATTAGTCCTCCATTTTGCATTATATAATAACCTGGGAAGCCAACCAACACAGGGAAATTGAAAACAAAGCCTTATTTGAATTGGTCATGGTTGTCGAAATGACTCGATGGGTTTGATACTTTGCTAAACATAAAAAGCGAGTAGGAGGAAAGGGAGACCGAAATATTGGGAGAATCGGGTTATATGTACAAGTACTCTGTCCGATATTACAGCATGCTAGTCAGTCCTAGAGATGTTGAAGTGCTCTTTTTGTATCTTTAGCTCAGTCAAAAGAAGCCTCTGGTAAACAAGACCATATCATCAAATGTTTATTAAGGAATAGTTGAATTGAAGCGTGACTAAAAAACAATGTTACGGTCTTGGCAAATCGTTCGCGTGCTGAGGACCTTTAGAGAATAAATCGACTACTGTTTGATTTCCCGCGCAACGCGACCACTCATGAAGAGGATTCCCCCACCTACACCTTTCATTCGCTTAGACAAAGCATGGTTCTAGTCCAAGGATCTCATTAAGATGGACGACGCGACAAAATCTCTGCTCACGGAGCATTTCAGTTACACTCCGCTGGTCAGTATCTCTGGTAAACGCCTTGTTTCAGACATGCGCCTCCCTTGCCCCTCATATGCCACTTTCTCTTGAGGTAACGAAAGCTGATACCATTATTGCAGTCCCTTGTAGACGACGTGATCAACTCGATCAACAATCTGATCTATCAAGCTATCTCGAGTCTCGAAGCCGGTTTACTCTCCACTCCTCCCGAACGCTTGGGCTTCTCTCACGCTACCAACGGTTCGACTATCCCAGATACAGACGAGGATGGGAACGTTGTTTACCCTGAGGCGAAACTGGAGATAGAAGATGGATTGCACAAACTTGAAACCCTCCTTGAGGCGACCGTCGACAAGGCGTTTGACAAGTTCGAAATTATTGTCCTGCGAAACTCGTTTCGAGTGGACGATGACTTGCTAGGATGGATTCGACTGAAGCATTATGAGGTGTGCTATGTGTTTGGATGACTATGGTTCTGTGTGCAACTGACAATGTATCTTCTTTAGAGCCTGGATCTCAATCCGTCCCCCGACGCGCCCACCCCGGACACAATTGTTGCTCTGCGCAAAAAACTACAAGAAACCAAGAAATTGAACCGAGCTTTGAAACAAGAGACCGCTCGGAACGATGCGGTCATCTCTCAGCTGCGATCAATCTTATCCACCGTTAACGGCGCCGACGCCACGACAAGTGCGAAACAGGAGGGCGACTCCGAGACGCCTGCACTGCCTACAAACAACGATTTAGACCTATCGTTCTTAATGGAGAGCCCGGCGGCCAAGCAACTACGAGTTGGCGCTGCCGTTGGATCAAATACCAAACATACACCGCTTACCACCAATACAACTTTTATACTATCTCAACTCCCTGCCCTGCAAGCGTTACTGAAGCAGCTCCGGCCTAAGCTGGCTACTCTGCCTAAATCGGCGGACGCCACGGGAGCAGATTCTAAACGTGACGAGAGAAAGGAATACATTGAGAGCAGAATCCGCTTACATCTCGAACGAACTGGCCAGCTTGGGGTGGGCAGTGATGGCAATCCTGTTGTCGCCGGACGAAAGATCGATATTTCCGAAGCGCAGGCGCTCGAGGCGGTCACAGGAATGCTTACGCAAGGTGACAGAATGTCAGAATAAGAATGACGATGGATGGAAATGGATGGCAAAGTCATGCGCCATTGGCTATTGTGGTAGCAATCTATTTCTGGTATATGGTCAATATGGGCTTAGGAAGACCAGGACACGCTCCATGTCTGCTGGTCCCGTCTGAATGGGACCACGTCCACTTTGTCCGACTGCAAAAGGTTTACGATCTTTTCGTCTTTCTTCTCGAGGGTAATGAACTCCTTCTGTTCCTCACCAATGCCATAGAATTGGCGGCCGAACTTGCTCATGAAGCCTTCAACCACCTCAGGGGTGATGTCTTCCTCCTTGAGGATACCCTTTTCACATGCCTGCTCGAAGGAGTCCAGCACGACCTGGGTTGTGTAGGGCTGAGTGAAGACGCCCGCCGCGATTTTGTCTCCACCCCTCTTGGAGGCTGCCGGGTGAGGGGCACTATCGGAGCCGAAGAAGAATTTGGGGTTGCCAGATGCTGCTGTCCGCAGGAGAGCGTCACGATCCGCGGGTGTTTTAGCCACAGGCTTGCAGAAACAGAACGGGTCTCCAGCCCAGTTGTCGATGATGATGGAAAGATGATGGGCGGTAATGCTTTTGATCCCTGGCCGTCAGCACATATCCATTGCAAAGTGTAACCGGGATACGAACGTTGCTGCCACAGTAGGGCCACACTTCTTAACGGCTTCTACAGCAGCTGCAGTAGTGCAGTGCTCCAGAATAATGCGAAGCTTCGGGAAACGCTCGTGCAGTTGCAACAAAGTGGGAAGGAAGCGCTCCTCCGCCGACAAGACAGTTACATCGCCAGTGGAAGGGACCTCTCCGTGAAGGTTCAGAACCATATCCTGACGCTCCATCTCTGCAAAGACCGGGTAAAATTGGGTATAATCTACCACGCCAGAGGACGAGTTGGTGGTAACGCCTGCTGGGTAGCTCTTGACACCGGTGACACCGCGCTTCTTGGCTTCGATGATGGTTTCCGGGGTCACGGACTCGTGGAGGTACAGCGACATGAGGAAGTTCACATTGGGTTCAATGGCTTGCAGGCGCTTCTTGTAGTCGAGTGCGCGGTCGACGGTTGTCACTGGCGGTACCAAGTTGGGCTAAATTTGTCGTTCCAGTCCCATGAGTAACGAATGTATTAGACCGAGGTCCATTGGAATCAATCAACTCCTTACCATGACGAAAACCGTGTTCACACCACCTTGTCTGATCGTAGGCGTAACCAGCTCCATCATGTCACCATCGCGAAGGTGTACTGCGCACCGCACCTCGGTCAATTACTGTCTCATAGCCGTGGAGTACATTGGGGTAAACGCACCGTGGAAGTCGGCCGACGCGGGGAGCTTCACTCCCTGTAGCTTGGAGAGAGGCATAGTGAGAGACGTATGAGAGAGTTGTTCTAGAAGTAAAGACACAATGCTCAGTCAGAAATAGCCAGCGAAGGATGGGGAGAAGGAAATCGCGTACCAGGTCTCAATTACCTTGCAGTAGATGTTTCTGTAGATTGATTTATGTTCCTTTTCCTTTTCCCCGCCATGATTTTTTTTCGATCGCGGGGCAGCCTTTTGCTTTGATTTAATTGGGTGGGGCTCGCAAACTTACTGCCGACCGACCGATAAATTGGACTGAATAACAACCAACTACCCTACGATAGTTTCGAACCATCACCATGACATATCAGGGGTTACTCTTTGGATGATCCTCCACAACCGACCATGTCCAGGTCCTAGAAGAGTGTGGAAGAACTTCTTGATGGGGGACTGTTTCCCGATGATCAGATAGATCTACGCTTCGTCGGTCTCCACGGATTCTTCATGTATGAGCCGCGGATTTCACCGATATGAAGTAGGCTACGTTTTCTAGCTTGGGTTGAACTTATCAGAGCGTTCTGGTCTGGAATCGTCTGGACAATCGAGCCGGGCACAATGCAAATGTTACATACCTTGGCTAGAGCTTGGTTTCGTCGAATATAGGCGGCCCCCCACCCCACCCTCAATCGGCGCACAGGGGGGGGGGGGGGAGGCAAATCTAGGGTCATCAGGGATCTAGTTTGTCAAATGGAGTACCGCTAGCACTGCCAAGTCACACCCTTTAAGCGGCGGCGTTACGAATGAATTTGACAACTCATACAAAGATTTCCGTAGGACGAAGAGGCTGGTGGCCGACCGATTGGCCGGTGAGTATGGGAACACAATAGGCCCAGTGATCACCTTGACGTAGAGCTGGATCATAGCGATCCTGAGGGTGGGAGCCATGACAGAGGGCAACAGGACTAGAACGTCGGTGATGGGATCAAACCCTGAAAGACGAGATAGAGGGCGGTTTATGTGACAATAAGCTGGCTCATCTACTACATCTTGCGGAACATCAGCCGAGGCAGAACGTTGACTCAGGCAGAGATAAGGATGAGGCTTCCAACGGTCTTGTTAAGAACGAGCTTATGGGGCGGATTCACTTATAGGTTCGTCTCGCCGCGACCACGTCTCACATCAGCCTTAGGCGCCGTTATTGGTTAGAGGACGTGATAACAAAGAATCCTGGCATTAAGTCATCTCATATAACTGATTCCTTGGAAGTTGGAGGGTTTCCTCATGTCGTGGACTAGACGCTCAGTCCAATCATGGCGTCGCATTCAAGCAATGCTGACGAGAGACGAAGCTGACAAATTCGAATAGGTTTCGTGCCGAGGCTCTAAATCTATGGCTTTTCAATAGTCTGTGATAGCTCCTGGTATTCCCTTTGTTGCTATGATTTCGGTACCTTGCTATAATGGACATCAATTTGCTTTCAACATGCTTCCCCACCAGCGTATACATATACTCCTTCATCTCTGCTCATCACACCGGTCCTCTGATGCTTGAACTCCCTATGTCTTTGTATAAGCCAGAACGTCAATGGAAGGTACGCGATGGTTGCCACCGATAAGCCTACCATAGCACCTCAAGAGACGGCTATCGTACCTCCGGCGAGTTCGCCAGCTGCCTCTCCCCCAAACGGTGGCATTGCAGCATGGCTGGGTGTGTTTGCTGGCTTTCTTTTGTTTTTCACTACCTGGGGCTTTTCGACGGCCTACGGCGCTTTCCAACACTTTTACCGGACAGATCTCTTAAGAGATAGCTCACCGTCACAGCTATCGTGGATTGGCACAGTCAATGCCTTCTTTCTAATTTCCACGGGTGTTATTGCCGGCCCACTGTTCGACCGGGGTTTCCTAATCCATCTCATGGTTGCCGGATGCTTCTTGACTACGCTTGGCCTTATGATGTTAAGCCTTTCTCAAAAATACTACCAAGTACTTTTATCCCAGGGTTTCTGCTGTGGAATCGGTAGTGGGCTCATCTATGTGCCTGCCCTATCCCTAGTGCTAACCAGCTTCACGTCCCGCAGGGGGATTGCCCTCGGCATGGTGACCTGTGGTGCCAGTATTGGTATTGATCGATAACCCGATAGCTTACTGCAACACCTGTTCATGACTAACAAACATCAGGCGGGGTTCTATTTCCCATAATCTTCATACGCCTGCAGCCTCGCATCGGCTTCCCCTGGACGGCTCGAGTCATGGGATTCATTCAGCTAGGGTGTTCATGTATTGCAGTTCCTCTACTGATGGCGACCACTAAGCCAAGACGCAGTTCCCCACGCCAATTAATCCATTGGGATGCGCTCAAGGAGTGGAGCTTCAATGCCTATGGAGTCGCTAATTTCTTCATGTTTATGGCCTATTTTGTGCCACTGTTCTATGTGCCTTTCTTTGCCACGCAGGTACTTGAGACTTCGACAGATATGAGCTTCTATCTCGTGTCAATCTTGAATGCTGGTTCTGCCGTGGGCCGTTTAGGGTCGGCGTTGTTGACGCAACGGTTAGGCGCTGGTATGATCTTGAGTGCAAGTGTTACCGCATCGGCGGCTTTGATTTTCGGTTGGATTGGCGTCAGAACGCAAGCCTCCTTCATCGTATTTTGTGTATTATTTGGCATCTCCTCTGGAGTTCTGATATCAGCAAATCCTTTGGTGATCGCGCACCCCGTTGTCTCGCCCTCTCCAGCTATGATTGGGACCCGTATGGGTATGTTGTGGTTCACAGCGAGCCTGGGAGTGCTGATTGGAGCACCTATTGCGGGCGTCATTGAGGGCCATGGTGGAGGTAATGGGTATCTTGGGCTGCAGCTGTTCAGCGGTGCCATCATGACCGGCGGGGGATTCTTCTTGATGGTGCCTCTACTGGCAGCCTGGCGATACGATCGTCATCAGAAAGAGCTAGAATAGTGCATCCGCTGAGAAATAGGACAGCCCTGGAGTGAGCTTGGCTGTAAACGCACACACTTCTGGGTACTATTTCATTGTTCAATATCAGATCAGAAGAAACATTTAAAAAAAAAAAATAGTTTACGGCGCATATTATCCCCTGGCCTTTTTTACCGGATCGGAGATGTCAGACACTCCCCTTTCTTAGGATTATAATTGTAAAAATGGGATATTATTTAGGGTGGACGCAAGTATCAGTCCTTCGCCAGCCGATTTCTTGAGTTATAACTCTCACCTTGCGATCACCACGTCTAACAGGAGAATGGGACATTGTCTGTTCCCAGCTTCTTGAGCTTGCATACCAAATCCGATTAAGGTAGAAAACGTATGGCGGTGAGGTTGAGATGAAGAGTGGCAGTGCTTTTTTTTTTTGCTTGGGTCAGTGACTCTTGCAAACCAGGATGAAAGTACATGTAATTAAATTGTCAGTGATGGTGGTTTACATATGCTCGGAATTCTTTGTTTTAATCTATTCACTTTCTGTATTACTACTGACAGCTACCAGCTTTCAGTCTTATAGATATGGTTTTACTTTGAACCTTGCTTACTGATGAGTCCTAGAAAGCCAGCCTCGCAAGATTAGGGCGCTTAATCGCCCATAAGAATCATGAATTTTCCTTCCAAAGTCGACCCCGTCACATACCGACTGTCTCATTGTCGAATCTCTCACCATGCATGATGCGGTTCGTCCAAGCAAAAAGGTCTTTCGAAAGCGTTCTACATAAGAGCTGGAATACCTGGTCTTCCTTTCGAGATGCATCTAACGAGAGATGTTCACTCCCAACTCATTGCGCGCTGATTTGCGAAATATCCTTGGACAAACTCCAGGCTTCCTTGCAGCTAATGCATCTCCCGATGAATTACATTCCTTCAATTGTGTTGAGGAAGGCGAAGGACCCGGCCCATATGATCTTTTTGCGAAGGGGAAGTCAACCTGGAAAACATCGCACGACACAAAACCAAGAACAATTCCAAAACAGCTTCTATTAGCCACTCAAATCCCGGCGGAGATCGAGTTTTCTGTCAATGCACCGTTTGAAACCTGGCCAAAGATAGAGGGCATAGATTATGAAACCGAGAGCAATCACATCGCTGCCTTATGTCTCGCGTAGGCTTACATTTTATCTGCTAGGTGTGAACTAGTCAAAAAATAGATGGAGACACTTGACTACAAATATAACTAATCTGTTCCAAGGCTATTATCTTCTGCGATAAATAGTTATCTGCTGAAGATGCCAGGTTTTCAGGGTAGTGCGAAAGTTGAATATAAGTCTACCACTATTCCATACATCGAATAGTGGGGAAGCGTCTACGAGTCTTTGCATGAGGGGTGACACGATGAAACGATTCACTGCGACTTCAACCATGGGAACTGCTATATCTAAACTTTATCATAGTATCCCCAGGCTAAGATGGTCTTTTGACCTTTCATATAACAACCCCTCGTAGACTGTTTCGCTCCCGGATAATTTCGATCTGGCCGAATCATACAGTCCAAGGCCAATGACTGTGCCGATTGTGATATGCTGTAGCCGCCTATTATACACTACAAAACCAGGTGGCGTCTTTCAGGAGCGTATCATAGGGCGAGGATGATCAATCATCGTGAAGTCAATGCATCGTGAACGCCTCCCCAGAATAGCCGCTGATTGGTCGGTCCGAGTGCATCTTCTTCCCATTAAGCGCCCTGCTCAGTCTAGAGCGAGATCGCATTGACCTATGTTTATTTGACCCTTGGCTCAAGGGTGGTCGTGCAGAATTCTGCAGAAGTTAATTTGTGCATGAGCGGTTAATCGGAGTCCTTGACTGGTGCGATAAATCTATATTAGGGTATCTCGGTATTTGTTAGACTGGGAAAGAATCCACCGATGGATGGTCGGACCAGAAGAACTGCGCTTAGAAGGCCTCGAGCTGTAATTTTTAAACGCTCCATGTTTCTCCAGGGTTACAAACTCCTTCGTTAACCCTAATTTTTTTTGTTTATTTTCCCAGCCTTTGTGCTCGTCGTTCGCTTTATATTCCAGCTAGGAGTCCCCCCTTTCTTAGTCTTCTTCTGTCTTTATACGTAGGGATTGCAGGCAATTCTCCTCACCTAATTAATTTAAAGAATTTGCAATATTGTTCTCGATTCTTGTTCATATCAACCCCCGTGCGTTCTTCAGATTGTACTTGATATGGATACCGGCTCCACCAGTTCCGTCTCCTACCATGTGTCGTGCGCCTCAGATGCAGACGAGTCGAAATACCTTAAAAGGGTTCAATACCTTCGTTGGGTCCGACTTGCTCTCGGGATCATCATCTTTGGCGTCGCTGTCTCTATCATAGGATGTGAAGCAGTCCCCTTCCAGCATTATCGAGCGACATCAGCATACGGCAAGGTCGGGTTATATCTCTGGCCCTTGAACTTCGACATCCGTCCGACAGTCGCATCGCTGTCCTGTGGTTGCATAATTGCATTTCTGAATTTGACATACACTGCTATCGCCCTTCTCCCTTCTGTGAGTCTTACCATCCTCTATCTCATGCTGGTGATGCCACAAATTATCGCAACCAAACTCATCTTACTAACCATCCCAGCCTCACGCACATATCAGACGCCAAAACCTCGTTTCCACAGCCATCGCCGTCTCCGGATTCCTCACTGCATTAGTGGGACTCATATTCGCCATCCATCTCCCGAACTCAAACCCTCCAAACGGGTTCTCGAAAGTAGAAACCCTCCACTCATGGACCTGCAAATGGAAAACGGTGCACGGCCCACTGTCATCGAAGGTAGATGACACCGTCACTCCGCCGCCTGCTCATTTTGCGCGTGACTGTGCTCTCACTCGGGCGTCTTTTATTCTGACAGGGCTGGCTGTCGGGTTGGCGATTCTGATGGGGGTTGCGGCTGGTGTTGGGGTTTGGTTTGAGAGAAGTGTGTCTCGGCAACGAGAACAGGATACTTCTCCGCTGAAGAAGGTGACTATTATGGCCAAGTATCCGAGTATTTGATGCTTTTGGGTTGGGATTAGGGGTTGGGATGGGTTTGAGGCCTATGTGGGAGTTGGCACATATTGCTGGATTCATTGTTGTGCTGGGGGGGGGGGGGGGGGGGATTCCTTAGGGTTTTGGGTTACTTTGGTTGTCTCTGGTTAGGCATGTGTACGTACAGTAATTTTTCAAAATTGGAAGTATTTCTTCTGATGGTAGGAACTTTAAAGATATCCTATGCTTGGTATGTAATCACCCGGGAATCGATATCCTGTAGTAGACTATAGAAGTGCTCATGTGTATAAGTTGTTTCAATTGCTCTCGATTGCTTTGGTATACATACAACATTATCATTCACCCCTCCCCCTTGTGAATTTTATAGTAACTGTTATATGATCTCTTGAGAACAAGCTACACAACCCAACCCAACCCCTATAAGACCCAAATACCAAAACCTTAAAACACCAACCTCCTAAATCCTAGCCCTCAACCTCAAATCATCAAAAGGCAAACCCAAAAACTCCCACATAAAATGCCACCGATCACTCCCAAAGAACGGCTCCCCTTTTCCTTCCCCATTCACCACCCAAAACCACGGGCACCCGAACGCCCCCAACTCCTTCACGACTCTCTCCGTCGTCGCCGCCAATTCGGCCTTGACCTCAGGCGACCCTGCAGCGGTAATGACCTTCTCTACTTCCTCGGCGCTGAATACATTCCCAAGAGCAGTAGCCAGATTCTCGGGCTTGGAAATGTCCAGTTGGCCCTTCCACATTGTTTCAAAGCAGTGCTTGAAGGCAGCTGAGAGGGTTGATTTGGGATGGTGGGTTTTGATGTAGGTCAGGGCTCTTTGGGGCTGGATTATTGGATTTGATTTTGGGGTTAGTTTTTGTTTTGGTGAGAGTTTTTGTTGGCTGACTAGGTTCGGGGTTTTTTAGGGTATGGATAGATAGGTCTCAAAATGTCATCTATTGATGAGAAAGAAAGAAAGAAAGAAAGAAAGAAAAGACAAACATACCAAAAGTGACAAGATAGGCCACCAGGAGGGAATTTCGAAGTTGTGGCCAAAATATTTCTGGGCTCGTTTGCCGTCGTAGCTTGAGTATGCGGCTTTGGCGGGGAGGGTCCAGGGGGGTTTATTTCCTTTTTTTTTTTTCAAGACATTTTCTTTAGAAGTCATTCTTACAGGAAAGAAGAAGGATGCACATGAGCGAAAGAGAGCTCGTATGTGTATGTGTATGTGTATGAAAGAAGACAACTCGTACCACTGCCTACATTGATCCCTCCTAGAAAGACGGGGATATACCTATGATGGAAATTAGTTAGAACCCGGCTAGGGAGGTAATATAAGAGTAGTACTGTAACATACTCAATCTCAACACCTAGACTCTCGAGAGTAGTAGCATTCTTCTGTAGATAGGTGAAGGCGTAGAAGCTGTATGGGGACACTTTTTTCACATGACTGCTATCAACGATTGATTCGGATTCAGTGGTGGTTGTTTGGGATGATGACCTACCGCAGTCGAGGTAGCAATCAATTTTCTTGCCCATTTCTGCTCTTTCTTTTGTCGTTTTTATGTTTTGGGTGATTTTATTTTATTTTATTTTTTTCTTTAGATTTGAGTACTACTTATGAGGTTGCGGTTTTTAAGGTGGTGTTGATCGGTGGGGATGCCGAGGATGTTCGTGTTCGTTTGGCCGACGTCGGGTCGGCTTTGGGATAGCGGGTGATGCTGTCTTGGGAACAGTCACGTTTATCTATATTCATTGGATGTTATTTTTATGGGGATGTAGAAGACGGGCAGGGTCTGTAGATTAATTTGTGGGGTATGTCAATAATGGTCATGAATTTTCGGTATAGGTCGAGACTGGTCAAACTGGTCGTCCGGAGTTGGCATTGATCTTGAGAAATCTGATGTTTGGAACCTCGATCTTTGGTGGCAGATTCGGCCGTTATTTAAGGATGACATCCGAACCGAGAGACCATACTCCCCGATAGCCGGAGCCATAGAAGAGCTTCACATGGCTGGAGTAGCTGTAGCACATTTGCTTGGAAGCAGACCAGTTGCAAACCGGGCATACGGTGTCAGATTCCTGCTTAGACGTCGCCATGGCACCAGCCATCGCGTAGGATAAGGATTCAGTCGAAATTGAAAGGAAGAAAGGAAGAACAGGGATGAAACAAGTGCATTAAGAGCATTATTATGTTGACCGCCAGTCTTATCTTTGAACAGGCCCTGGTCATATTTTCAGTTGATGTGCGACTGCGGTTGTGAAACCACAGAAACGGTTCAGCCTAACCACTATCTAGCCCCAGTTATATAGTTCCCATGATCAGTCTCATGGCTAGGTTATTCGTGTTAAGGGCTATTGTTTGAGTGTGAACAGAAGGCATTTGTAAGATAAGAGTAGATGGAAGATTGTATAATCATCTGGATGGATAAAGATAACGTAAATGACAGTCTATCTATATCTTCGCTCGCAGCTTCGTACTGTCCATCCTCACCCCCTCGTCATCCTGTTCGGCCACTTCCAGCACTGGCAGCTCCTTTGGCATGATGCGTCGTGGATTAGAACCCGGGATCACTGAATACTTCGAGAAATCTGAGACTCCGCAGTATTGGCGCAGGAAGTCTTCGTCTAGCGCCAGCATTCCGTTCACGGTCGCTGTAGGCGTATTTAGAATGCCGATGACAGCGTCGGAGAACACAGTCTACATTGGCTGGTTAACTATGTGATTTTATAATGCAGTAGATGAACTTACTGGCTTCCTAAGGTCGGCTTTACGAGAAGGATCTTTCGACGTAGTCACTTCCGTCGCAGCTGATTCGGTGCTCTGCATATATAAGTCATTCTCAGCAAGAAACACTTTTCACTAGGTAAGTGACGTACCGTAGCTGGCCAAAGACTCGTAATCGCCATATCTTTATGGCCCTGTCTCACAAAGTCCATCGCAAGACCTCGGGTAAGAACACTCATCGCAACTTTGCCTGCGGAGAGTCAGCATTGCATAGTCCCCCACTACAACTAAATATCAAAAGGACGCAACAAACCCATAGCATAAGCCGTCTTCCCTCTAAAGAATCTTGAATAGATAGGCGGTGACACAACAATGATACGTCCCTTCCACCCATTCCTCTCAAATTCAGGCAGCGCCGCCTGCACACTAGCATACAATCCCTCAGGGTTAACCCGCTGCATAAGCTGAAACCGCTTCGTAGGCGTATTTGCGACAGACGACCACCAGATCGCCCCAGAGTTGTAGACGAGGACGTCCAATCTTCCCGCAAGACGCACGGTTTCTTTCACCATGCTCTCAACTTGGGAGACATCGCGGACATCGACCTGGATCGCGAAGGCTTTGCCGCCAGCTTCTTTAATCTCGCGCTCAACAGTGGCGATGGTCGATTTGTTGGAGTTGGGGTCTGGTGGAAACGGGACTGTTTCATAAGCGTTGGATGTGGTTTTAGCTGCCACGACGACTGGGTAATTTCATTAGTGGTCGTCTTTATCGATTAATTACCGTGAAATGTTGTAGAGGTACATACCTGTGTAGTCGTTCTTTGCTAAGTCAATGGCGATTTGGCGGCCCAGGCCCCGCGAGGCGCCGACGACTAGGGCAACTGGGTTAGGTGATGTCATTGCTGGAGCTTATCAATGTCGGGGATTTGTGATAGGAAATTGTAGATTCCTCTCGAAAGCCGCGCGTAAAGGGGGCTATTTCCTGTTTATATACAATCATGGAAGCAATTTAAAGTATCTAACCCCGGATTTGACCTCCTCACTTTTATCCTCGGGATGTGGGCTGTTTGGTTTTCTCATTCGTATCTCTGACCGAATTGTTGGAAGCCGACCCGAGCTCGGCTCGGCCTATACAGCAACATTAATAATCTCCACCGTGAGGACTATATATGATATTCTCACATATTCACTGCGCCAGGTTTGATCTCCCTAGTTTTAAAGCGTCGCATTCTGGTGGTACTACAGCTGTAACCTCGCTTATCCTCTCCCTACTGCAATGACCGGTATTTAGGGCTATGAACCATCTAGGGCAGCGCAGGAGATCTTGAGAACGTTTACGGTCTCCCAATTGAATGGGGTGCTCCGCCATTATTTACTGGCCTGTCTTGTACGCTTGTCCTCGATATTTGTTTTCGCCTCATTGTTCGAAGAGAATAGGAGATGCAAGTCCATATGTACTCCTTTCCGACGACCCAGAACACGTCGTTTTAAGTTGCAAGGGCGGAAACGACGGCGTGGGTATTCAATGTTTCTTTGGACACACATTGTCTATCAGGCTGACCTTCACTGGCAATATTCCGTCGCACCTCAAGCATGGCCGTGGAAGCTTCATGCAGCGGATCCTTAGTGATGTGTGACAGCTCATGCCTGGACTTGTTGCGCCCAGAGCCCAAGTCGAACGCAACGGTTTGTTTGATACGCACCAATACATCACCAAACACGGCCACTAAAGCTGGTCTTTGCTCATTCCGTATGGGTAGATGCAGTACCCAAAATGATTTGAGTTCTAATAACCCCTATCAGATAGTCAAGTACCATTGTCTGTCCCCTGAGAGTTCCCAATTCGGATAATCTCTCGAAGATTTCGCAACACTGCAGTAGGTTCGCAGCTTTGTAGCGCATTTTCGAGATCACCTGGCGAGTTATCATCAACGCTACCGGGAGTAGAACTAGAGACAGACCCAAATGGCATATCTCCGACCTCATGGGATGCGATACCTGACCCCTGAGACCGAAGCAGCGCAGTTTGTCGCCTCTGAGTTTCTCGCGCCAGGATCTGAAATACAACCCTGCTCTGTGGAAGAATCACCTGTTGTAGTTTTGGCCGTTTGAAAGATGTTGGTCTCCGAGGTGCTTCGGGGTCGTCTTTGTCCCCAAGTGCACGTTTGTGACATTCCTCCACAGCAACTGACAGTAGTCTGTTGAATTGTTCTGGAGTTGTCATTGTTTGGAAGAATTCCAGGAATAACGTTGCAATGGGCCATGTCTTGGCCAATGCCTCCAACAGTTCGAGATTGGATTCAAGTTTTAGCCTGATACCGTGTAGGAGAGATGGTAGTGAAGCATCCATTTGATGCTTCAAGGTAACGAAGGATGTTACGGCGTAGCAGATTCTGCACACTTGTTAGGAAAATACAATAAGATACAAGTATGCATGGATAGCATACATGAATGTAGGGGAGTATTGAAGCTCATTGTGCGAAAGAAGAGTCTCCATAATTGAGACAATGGTCGACGCAGCGTGGAAAGCCGAGCTCTGAGATTCTTTGGAGGAAAAAGGGGCCTGCAGTAAATGCAACTGGCATACGATTGTGCTGAAGACTGTTAGCACACCACAAGATTTCTACGTAATAGAAAAACTTACTAGAACGTGGAAAATAATATCGCTGACAGAAACGTGTGGCGCGTCTGTCTCCAATGTAGGTCTGAAGGACAAGCTACGAGCCATTCATTTAACCCAAGTTCGCACTGCGCAGCTCCAGCACTTCGAGCATCTTGAGTAGATCTTGCAGAGAGGTTCAAACACAAACCCAGATCCATAAGCTGGCAGAGTTTGACATACTCCATAAAGAACCTAGCCTGAACTTCAGTTGTTGGCTCAGATAGTGCATCTTCATCTTGCTCGACAAAGTCACTCTCTGCTAGTGGCTCTACCGTGCAGTCGCTTGGATTAATATGCAACGGTCGGCCAAACGCCGCGGCTACAGAGCGGTCTCGGGTATACAATGTCCACCATATCCGCTTGCGGAGGCCTCGTTGTGATGGCTGGAGGCCCGTGTATCTTTCACTTATTCCACTTAGTTAGGATCAGGAATCACTGACTGGAGATTTTACCTCTCATGTAGTCCGATCTCCTGTGCCAAAGCAATACCTAGCCGGCTCCAGTAGAATATCCCGCTTTCAGTAAGATCTTTGATCAGTCAACACTACTGATAAACGAATCAAGTCGGCCGTGAAGGCATACCGTCAGGACCTTCCCAGTAAGCACCTAGCAAGACTACAGCTTGAATCACAGTTATCAAGTTGGTTTCATAGCCAGCGTCATACAATGCTTTGGCTTTCTTATAGAATGTGCGCGGCGATACGGTATACTCTTTTGAGCTCTGCTGGCTGGTAGAATATCGGGATGCAACCATAAGCACTGCTTGTAACAGTAGAGTCGACGGCGGGTCTTCCGCACTGTTATACTGCCTCATGAAAGCATGGCGATCGATCACGGGCAGTATTGGTGCTACCCATTTGAAGAATACGTCCACAAGCGTATCCTGGACTTCTTTAGGCGGGAGGCCAAAAGCATCTCGACGGTGTAGAATCTCGAGTTCAAGCGGCTCCAGATGACTGGGATGACATATTGAGT
The DNA here is from genome assembly GCF_009193585.1 of Aspergillus caelatus. NCBI lineage: Eukaryota > Fungi > Ascomycota > Eurotiomycetes > Eurotiales > Aspergillaceae > Aspergillus > Aspergillus caelatus. The sequence continues at coordinate 34,838 of NW_022475316.1, read as the reverse complement.
GATAGTGTGCCATAGAGAGAATTATTACTAGTAAAAATTAGTCGAAGGAAATTGAGTGGCGCCAAAGTGAAGTGTATACACTATTGTGTCTGGTCTGCTGATCGACGTTCATATCAGACACCCTCGGCTCAATTCTGATTGGCTGGAATGGACTGTATGGTCCAGTCTACATTTCATGTCACACCGCCCTGGCAGAATTTCTTCTATTCTCGCGCTTCTGCATGAGTGTCGTCTTTCTTAAACTTTGCGACTCATTCTAATTCAGTTGAGAGAAACATCTTTCAGGCTATAGAATCATGTCGGCCAATCCAGCTACAGTACCAGATCTCGATCTGGAGGACGAGCAGTATGACTCTGCCGATGACGAAGACTTCCAGGTAGAAGCGGCCCAAGAAGACGACGACCTCACTGGTTCCGATAGCGACGACGAGCCCATCGAGCCCGCAACCAAAAAGCGCAAGGCGGGAAACAAGGCACTGAAACAGGAAGATAATAATCTCGACTCGGGCGACGAAGCGACGATTCAAAAGGCTAAGTCGAAAAAAGCCAAAAAGCAGAAAGGAAAGGACGAAGACGGGGACGATGAGGATGATGTTGGTGTTGATTTTGACGACGAGGAGGGTGGTCCTGGCGGCTTCGTTCGGACACGCGCCATGAAGATGCGAACGTGCGTCCCTATATCTCTTCTGCTCGTTGTTGCGTCCGATTAGTACTGACTTCGCTATTGTATAGCCAGGAAGAGCGGAAACCTCTCGCGAAGATCGATGGAGCAACTGTCGATGTCGATGCGCTGTGGGAGAAGATGAATGCCCCTGATACAACTTTGGGACCGAATCCTGAGCAGACTGAGCAGAAAAACGATCCTTCGGTCGAAGAAAACAAAGACACGGAGATGCGTGATGGCGAAAGCCCCGTCACTGAAGAAAAGCGACAAGCTAGTCAATACTCAGAGGAAATGGTGAAGATCAAACGTACCTATAAATTCGCGGGCGAATGGATTACGGAAGAGAAGGTCGTCCCTAAAGATTCAGCGGAGGCCAAGCTTTATATGGCCAACGAAAAGGATGTCGAAACAGTAACCGCCACCGAGAACGCCGCAGTTTCTAAAGAAACTATCAAAATCCGCAGGCCCCTTCGGAAGGTCTCCCGCTTCGACCCAAACCCTACTGGATCCATCAAGAAAAGCTGGGACAAGCAGCCTATCGCAGAAACAACACAAGAGAACGCTCGTGGCCCCAAGATCAACACCGTCGAGAAGTCGCGCTTGGATTGGGCTGCGTACGTCGATCAAGCCGGCATCAAGGACGAGCTCAAAACTCACAGCAAGGCAAAGGAAGGTTTCCTTGGTCGTATGGACTTCTTGGATCGTGTTGGTGCCAAGCAAGAGGAAGAGAGGAGAAACATGCGCTTGAAGGGGTTGTAAAGGACTTGCTTAACCTCTTTTTTTTTTTTGTTTTCGCTTCGACGCGTGCAGATTGGTACAGCTTGGAACAGCTTTGCTGTATCCAACACATATATTCCGATCTGTTTACTGGCCCATTGAACCTGCGTTGCCCTCTCGAGCTTCGAACGAAGATCAGTATACATGAGAATGCTCCGCGGAATTGGATGACGAAAACCTAACACCCTCGGTGCTCATGTTGGTGATGAGCTTGCTGACTATCAGCTCGAAGGGCATCCGTACGTGTGTCGTCTGCTACTGTTGAACGGTAGTAGTTAACTCAGACTAGTAAAGACACACGTATTGCACATGCCACCCCCCTACAATTATAGGGACGTCCGATCGTTCCGGACAGCCATCGTTTGGTCGAAATGATACAACATCAAGAAATGGCTGTATCATGCTGATAGCCTCAATGTCTTCGCATCGCTTCAAGTACGATTCTCATTTGTACGGCGCGAGGGCACCCACACTGTAACTAAATTACTACAAGGACACTGTGACATGTACACATAGCTCCACACTTCATCGAAACCTCCTAATATTATGTACATACATCATTGCACAACTTAACGCACCAATAGACATACAGTACTCGTAGAACATACAGCTTCCATCCTCATCGCCCTTTATACTAAACATCCTCAGTTGAAGCGAACAGACTGGTTAGCCTTGTCGCTACGGAACTTCCAAGCTGGCGCAGTGGAGTTCTCGCTCTTCTTGGGCAAGTACTTAATACCAGAGGAGGAACATCCAGAAGACGTAACTGGCATCGGGTTAGCTCACTTGACAATATACAATAAGGCATGGACTGGAAGCACTTACGAGTGTCAATTGCCTGGTACTCGCCGGTAATCGCATTGCCCTTGATGTTATAGAAATACCAAATTTCATTCAGCGCACCGTCATCGCAGCCGATGTAGGGCTTCTTGCCGTCATGGATCGCAGCAAGAGCGGATTCGATCTCACTCTTTTTGTAGGTCTTGGAGGAATCGGGGACGATGCCGGCTTTGGCGAGAGCCTAAGTTTGTTAGGCGTGGTTTCTCAGGAGCGAGGGGAAGGAATAGACAAGAAATATTAAGAGGAGTATAGAGAAAGGGAATGGAAGAAGGAAAAAGACATGACAAACCTTGTAGCTATCCAGACCCTTGAAAAGGTCTACAGTCTTCTCCAAATAATCACCCACTTCCTTCTGCGGGGTGTAATCCTTGTAGCAGCTCGGTTCAATCGTATTGATGCAGGTACCTTTTCGTTACACAAAGTTAGCAATCCACGAGCCTTGTAGTGGCGCTTACAGGCCTGTAGTGTAACTGATGCTTACCGTGCTTGTTCCACTCGTGCTCCCAGAATTCTTCATCATCGCCCTCATAGCTGGGCCAGTATTTCTTCATGTAGGACAGAAGTTCGGTCCGGCCCTGCTCCTGAAGAATGGCGGTGATGTTCGAGAACTCGCGCGACTTGTCGCAGAATTGCTCATAGCTACCATCGCAATTATCAGGCCTAGACATTGTCAGTTTTATCTACCTTGAATGAGTGTTTCCACACTTACCAGAGTCCGTGAATGGTCCATGAATCGGAAGGACCAGTTGGGGGATCTGTGTCCCAGAATTGTGTCTGCAGAAGGGCGCCTCCTGGGGAATTGAAGCAGCAAGAGTCAGCTACTGCGGTCGCGTTCTGACAGCTGAAGGGAGTATCCTTCGGGCAGGACGGGAACTCGAACACTGCGCCCGCAGCCAATTGCATGGCACTAAGGGCAAACATGCCCATGGAGGGGAGAGATGGTGTAGAAGGCATCGTCAAGGAAAATAAACTGATAGAAGCCCTAGCGGGTGAGAATGAAGTGAGATGGTAATGGGAGAGGCTGGCATTGCGCCTATTTATTTATTTAGCAGGAGCCCCATGTGGTCTACTCCGTCCAAAGACCAAGAAAACAAGCGTGTTTATTGACTAGCAAGGAATCACTTCGCTTCGACTGTTGATAGCGGCACATGCCATGATAAGAGGCTTCTGATTTGAGGGGAGATAGAATCGACCGGCCGATGGGGAAAAGCAATGAGGATCGGACAAGACCGTCAAGACCCGCTAATCTCCTGATTCCGTTAGCCACCAAGTGTCGACCTCCGAGAGCTTGCAGCCAATTGCAGAACGTCTCGGTGGTCTAGAGTAACAACCCAGATGTTCCGTCGGGGCGCCTTCGGTCCAAAGCAAAACACTGGACAGAAAAATCAGGGCAATGTCGATCGCGGGCGACTGCTTGAGCACCATGTATCAGAACGTTGCATCGGCAAACTGCACCAGTCGTATCTCCATTCTGCTTCGCCAGAGTTTGTGAGCATTATCTTCCTGGACATCTCTTTTAATTAAACTGTCGGGTCCACGTGTCTGTCCAATTGATGTGAAGGGCTGAATAAAACGTCGGCCCGCTCTTTAGCTTCAGTCGAAAAGCGAGCTAAAACGGAACAGCGGGGGGGACAAAAGACTAAGGAATAGTTTCATAAGAATGTAATTAATTTCATTGGGGGTGATTTGTGCGACGATGCGCCCGTAAGGCACAGATGGTCATAAGACTACCAAGACAACAACAAGTGATGCAGAACCCGGCAATCACAATAGCAAAGGTCTGTGTTCTTCGCGCTGGCACGAAATGCCTTGGGCGATTGTTTTAACAAAAGACTTAGCGCAACAATACTAAAAGCGAAGGCCAGAGAGATCAACTGCTCTCGCCGGGACCAGTTTCGTCATGCCTTGACATATGTTCCACTGTACATGCAAATGCGTCACCGAAGCAGTAATCATCGAACATCATGATAGTAGGAAGGCAGTGATGAGCTACCAGTTGGTCAGTCCTTCGGTCGCTATGGAACCAACGAGGGGGGAGCAACACTTCTAACGGCTGGAGCTTCACCCGGAAATCAACATTTCTATATCACAATCAGCAGAGACAAAACATGATATTCAATTCGAAATGCGACATTTTCAGTAACATCCGAGTCCCAGATTTCCGTCTGAGAATCTGGGAATTTTGATGAGCATCGACACTGGTTTCAGCATAGAGTAATCAAGTCACAGAGAGGAACGATCACTGTGTGCACTTTGCGGTCTCACGATGATTGCATAAGCGAAAGGGGGATTCTAGTAATAATGTCGCAAGCGCCTGCGATCAAGAAGTCATCAGCAGATCCTTTAATGAGAAATGTTTAACAAAGAAATATGATAAGGACAGGTCGAAGAAGTTGGGGCGAGAGACCGAACGCCCGAGATAAAGCGATGTCGCGTGAGCTTGCTCCTGGCCTGACAGCCTGAGGCTGGCTGCCTATCAAAATACCCAGCGTGCCCAAAAACACATTAAGAAATGCCAACCTATAATTTTTCCCACTTCAACATCAGCGATGTACTGGCAATCATGCCTCGTCCGCGGATAACCGCAAGAGCTTGGATGTGTGGATTCATTGAGTCATAACACAGTCCGATACCGGAAAACTGGGTTGAGGTACTCCGTATAACTATCGAGGATGATACATGTCACAAAATTGTGAGATCTACAACCAGGAAGTTGGGGCCCCTGAGATGAAGAATATCGGCTACCCATTCCACCAGTGACGATACGGCACTTCTTGGAGTCCAAATTAACACCCGCGATTGGCCGGCGTTCCGAGATCTCAATTCAGAATATCAAACTGCAATGGCAAGCAACAATCCACCATTTCGCATTATCCCGGCGCATAGCGCAAAACATATAGAAGCAGCCAAAGCACTTTTTATGTCGTACGCCGAATGGCTAGGCCTCGACCTTACCTTCCAAGGATTCGCCTCCGAGCTGCAGTCCCTCCCTGGTCAATATGCGGCACCCCATGGCGAATTATTACTAGCCTATAGTACCGAAGAGGGGATTCCTATCGGATGCGTCGCTGTCCGGCCTCTCAAGCAGATGTCGGGCGAAAATCAAGGAGACGTTCAAAGCCATAGAGGATACTGTGAGATGAAGAGACTGTATGTCTCTCCCGAAGCACAGGGAACGGGACTGGGGAAAGCCTTGGTGAATTCTATCATTGAGAGGGCGAAGGATCTCGGATATAAGGAGATGAGGCTCGACACCCTTCCCTCGATGATGAGCGCCATAAAGTTGTATAAGAGGGTGGGATTTTTGGAAATAGCTCCTTATTATGAGACTCCCTTGGAGGGGACGCTCTTTCTCGGTTTGGATCTTACGCAGAAAACATAGACAGGAACTAGAACATCAGTCTCAAATGCTTGCCTAGAGATTATTAAGACCCGTAGATGCGCTCAGACACTAACTAAAGACTATGAATTAGCAATACTTCCAAGTCGTACTCAAATTAGGGATCTAAGAATTTCTCATCTTAAATGTCGTCCCTTGGAAAGAGTACATAATGTATCACACAACTAGTTGTATTGACGAAATTTTGAGCCAACACAGACAATATACAGAGCAGTCATGCCTTCAGACTCAGACCGTTGAGCTTTAACTTTTGAGAATAGGAGCATTCATTGTACGTAGACTCCTGCAGAATACCAAATAGTTGTTATCATAGTATCTTCGTATGTATACAAGAACAGCGTAGTGACTGTCGATTCGAGCTTCAAGCAGACAATCAGCATGGTCATAGTCAATCTTTCTTTGATCAAGTACATCGTGAGTGCGAGACTTCGTACAATCGTAGAGCTATATAGCTATTCGATTGACGGCGTTAACGAGCATCAAGATATAGAAGTCAGTATTCGTGACTAATATGTAGGTCAAATGTAAGCAATCGAGTTGACTTGTACTTGGTGTAGAGACTATTAAGGGCGCATACATAAATAGGGAGTCATGACTGAGGTATTATGTTCATACCGTGATCATAGACTCCGTATGCCGTTCCTCTACGGAGCGGAAGAATATGATCGTAAGAGGGCACCAAGGATCAGATAGGGGACAAGTCTCCAACATGTGTCCTCAACGGGGTAACACCCGCACTATTCCATCTGCGAACCAACAATCTCACCGAACCTGCGAAGTCAAAGAGGTCACATTGACAACTTCGAAACCTGCACAATCTCTCTCAAAATGTAACCAAATCGCACAGATCTTGTGTGAGGGTAAGGCGAATAACCATACTGAAGAAGAGGATCACCCCTTCATGCATATGATATCATATAATCAGGCCTAGTAGCAAACCAGGTTTCTGCAGGCGTAGTGTAACCATCTCACCGGTATCCCAGCACCTGGCTATTATTTGCTCATCGAACAAGGAGTCAGAAAATGATCTTTGCAGCAGGTCAAGTAAGGACAGGATAAGGAAAACCATTGATTCTATTCTAGCAGGATTCCGGTGCAGATGGGGCGGGGGCGACGGCTGAGTCGGTGAGGGAAATTACTTGGATTGAAATCACACTCACCTGACCTTGGATGCAGGGTTTTGCCCAACGGCTCACTCGAATCGCGCCGGCGGTAAGCCGTTGTAGTGCAGGTTAGCATTACTACTACTACTACTACTACTACTACTACTACTACTACTACTACTATAGGTTGGCGGTATGGTTCATGCAAGGCTGCACCCGCTGCCCATGCTCAGCCATTCTTTTTCTTTGGGGTCGGGATTGGACTTAAAAGCCTCCGCCGCATGATAAAACTATCATCCGACATCCATGACTTCGGAATTGTAAGACTGGGCTAAGAGAGCCAAGAGGTAGTATCCGAATGCCGCGTATTGTGACGGTGCTTAAGTGAACTCTGATTGCGAGTATTGGACGCATGCCATGAAGCTGAATATGTTGTGCAACTATCATAGGACTCAGTCAGGTTAACAATACAGGAGGTTGGCCAATCAATGGAGGCATCAACCAAAGGTGCATCTAGAATGCTACCATGACATGGGGTTGGGATGGACCAACGTCGGTTCCTTGGAACCAAGGAAGTTCGATAGGAATAGGTACCTAGTCGAGTGATGGTTACATTCCACACTCAGTATAGAATGTCCGTGCAGTGGTATATCTTAGTCGATGGTGGTACAAGCTGGAGAAGCAGGAAGTCTCCACTGGGTGATTAAACTGCCTTTTCAGTTTGGACTAGATGTACATCCTCCTGGATCACTACCAACGGTGGTAGGTGGAAACTTTTTCCTCGGGTCCACCGAGTAAATAATTCGTCCAATTTGCACGAGTCATGGAATGTAGCACAAATGTCAGACAAATTACGACCTAAGACCAACCTGAGGTACCTCGTACTTCGCCATCGGTGGCCAGAAGTGTCCAGACCCAAGTATCAGGTTCATCTCAACATATTCGCCAAGCTCGCCAGGGACTAGTTTGGCCCCGCTTCCTCGCAGATCAACCCGCCGGTGATACTATAGATGATGTGCTACCCACCCTGACCTTGGTATGGATAGGCACTAATTTGTGGAACAAACTAAATAGACGCACTCCGAAAGGTGAGACAAAATTGTGAATAAAGAAAGAAAACTGGGAAAAAAGCGTGTCTATCGACACATAGTACAATTCTGGGTGGGGTTAGGTCGGTTAATAAAAGAACAAAATATCACAAAGAGAACATAATTAAAGCAGGTAATCGTAAGCGTGCATCCGCTATCATCCGGACGATATACGAGACTCCAGTTATGTGGTAGGTACGAGGGGTGGGCAAGTACTAAGTTGTGAAAAGATGGTACGCGCTGGAAGGCCGACGTAAATCATAATAGACTTGTAAGCTTCACCCGTTTTCTATTTGGAAATGAGGTATGTACGGTACGTACTTCTTCCCCAGTGCCATACTGCCGATGATACGCGCCAAGAAAAACGTACAGGAGGGAAATAACTAAGTAACTATATATATAAGGATAAATTAAAAAGGAGGCAGAAAATAGGCAAGATAAAAAATAAATAAAAAGAAAAGAAAAAGAAAAAGAAAAAGAAAATTGGTATATACTATGGAAAAGATCGACCTCTAGTCGTGTACCTCCAGACAGATCATCAATGACTGAACAGGCCAGACGCGTTGGCGGAAAAGAAACTGGACAAGACCATCGATCATACGCTATGGCATGTGGGGAGTATTGTGCATTAAGCTCAAGAGAAATCCTGGTTTCTGGAATCCTTAGTTAAATGCCATAATTCCGACGTTGGCAAATATTAGCCACCCAGCGGCGGTTAGTACGTAGTACTTAGTCAGTTCAGCCAGCGAAGTCTGTTCCATGACTGTCAATACCCGGGGGTGGGTGGGTTAGAATGACGATCCTTGCCCGCTTGTCCAATGTCGAGGTTCTTTGTGAAGCGTTGTCAACAAATTTCCTGGGTTTCATGGTTCTGCCAATAGGGACAATGCCATTGGTTTGGAATGTGGGCTAGTGGAAATAGCAACCATCAGTGGGGCCGGATCGGCAGCGGTTGGACCTAGCCTATGCATGTATGGACTACCCGACCTACGTTAGTACCACTGGTTATAGTCATACATACTGTACATTACTATGTACATACATACGTGACGTTGGGCACATCCCTCCTGGTACGCACTAGTGTGGTCGGACCAGATCGGATCACTCAGCCCCATGTCGATATCCGTTGTAGGTCCAATACACTCGAACCCTATTTTTTTTAACTGCGAATACCACTGGGCGCGAGACGGGGAGCTAGAGAACCCCCTCCCCCATTACCCCCACGACAAGATGGAGAGAGCCTGGGGTACTTGCGGAGTTCCTCCCATAACGTCCTACGTATGGAGTCCTCTCTATCACTCGGTTCCATCCATAAAGCGATCGACACTCAATTAACTTTGTATCGATGATAGCACGCTAAGCCACAAGTGAGTCGCAAAAGCTGATGCATCAGAAAGCCGAGAGGGGCCACAATACGAGACCAAGAGCCACTGAAAGGAAGTCATAATCAAGTTTTTTATTTCTTTTTCTGGATTTCAATTCATGTTTAGTCTCTAGTAATAGATTATTTCATGTAGTATTCCGCAGACAATGGACCAATCAGATCAATAAACTGGACATGGCCACACCTCAGCATACAGTAACCCCTTTTTTGTTGGTTCCTCCCAATGATATCGTATTATTCGGATTTAGATTGAAAGCCTCTCCAAGAACAAAGGAAATAAAGAAAAAAGAGGAAAAGAAATAATGATAATAATGAAAAGACAAAGGAAATATGCAACGTTCAACTAAAAAGGGTAAAATGTAAAAAGAAACACATGGAAGATAGAATCACGTCAATCGCATATAATCAGAGCTGTTTTACAGAAACGCCGTGAAGCGCCGACCGAGGCCTCCGATGCCCCATGCGTCAGTAGCCATCTAAAGACAAAAGAGAATTAGGGTGTCAAAGGGTATCATATAGGGATCCACCCGTAATGTCCTGTCGTACTGAGAAATTTAATCGTCTAACACGTCAACACTGTATTCACGGGTATCGGGCATAGGATCGTCTAGCGTTGAGCCGCGAATTGGGCGTCCATCCGGTGTAAGTTGTCCCCGGAAGTCCGGGTCGTAGTCTGGGCTGCTCTCATCAAGCGTGGCGACGTATCGGTTGCGTCCACCCCGCTTGCTATGTGTTTTCGTATAGTGGGCATTCAGGTTGTCACTGCGAGAGAAGGCACGCTCGCAGCCAGGCACCCAGCAGACGTGGGGCTTCTCTTTTGAGTGGCTCTTCATATGTCTCTTCAGATGCTCTTGTCTCTTGAAGCGACCTTTGCAGCCTGGCTCCTTGCACTTGAACTGGACCTGTTTAATTATAGATGGGAGGTTCTCCAAAGACATGCTTTGTCGAGAGGACTGCTTCCTGATCATCTTTCTTGAAGGCTGACGTTGGAGACGGTTGAGGCCGTCACGGAATGGCGGGGACTGCTGGAAGTCCTCCAGGTAGTCTCCCGCACCACCGGACAAGCGGCTGATGGGAGTGTCAGGGCCAGATGCGGTGCCAATGGAGCAGGAACGAAGTGGCGTTGTAGGGCTGTGTGTCTTGAAAGTCTGGATAGACGTAGGGAACTCAGAGTAAGAGGGTGGTGGGGTTACCGGGCCGACTTGAGATGGGGCAATGGTTTGAGGCGCAATTGATTCGGTAGCCTGAGGGATCCATGGCATCATGTTTCCCATAGACATGGATGGGGGCACCCTCTCCGCATGGTGGAAAATAGATCGCGATAAGCAAGGATTAGTGGTGGCCTCTGGCAGATACGCGGCATGAGGCCGATAGTTACTGCGAACCATGGGAGGACATTGAGGCAGGGTGTGGGGGTATGGGAGGCTGTGTGTTCCGGTCTCATAGGTTTTCGGCGCATCCGATGGGAGCCAAAAGTGCTCCACGTTATCATCATAAGCTGACAGAAAATCGGGCATATGCATGCGTTCCTGTGCTTCCATGCCACCGTATGACATGGCCATATTCTCATTGGAAGTCATCCCCGCCAGGCGGAAAGCACTTCGCATCGGCGTGGTTCCAGTATGCCGCTCGTAGGCATGTCCTGGGTACGACCCAGCGTCTTGCCACCCGGGTGAGGCCAATGAGCCTTGGCTATAGATGCTGGTTGGGGTTGGCGTAGGGGAATCCATGGGCGAGAAGCTGGAAGTCATCGAGGGACACTCGTTGGAACCCAATGAGTGGCAGTCAACTTCAACAGTGAGATTGTTCTGAGCTCTCATATCTTCACTGTGTTGGGGTTCACAGTCTCTCCTTTGTATATCGATGTTTGTGCCTGTTCAAGCACCGTTTAGTATGGATAGGGTTGATTGATATGTCGAACAGTATCAAGAAAATGAATGTAACACGGTATGTATGTTATGACACAAGATTACAGTAGAGCGAATGTGCAGTCAGGTGGTACAATGAGGGAAGGTAAGACCAAGCAGGACAAGAGACAGAGAGAGATAGACAGTATGTGTGTTGGTCTAACAATGAAGGACGATGTTGCCGAAGACACTTAGGAGAGAGAATGAAGGAAAGTCGGCATGGGATTAGAGAGAGTGTAAGGAAGGATGAAAGAGAGAAGGATGAATGTGAGGTTGAGGTTGGGGAATGGAGGAGGGCAGACGAGGTGAAATAAACAAATCGCTCGGGCATATAAACCGGAAGAGAAGAAGGACCGATCGCACTTACAAGTCGAGGCCATTACTATTCTCGGAGGAGAGAGGGCAAATAGAGACAAGAGTCAAAAAAAGAGTTCGAGGCGCGTCGCGTGCCTGAGAGACCGAAGCAAGGCCAGGAATGTAGACTATAGAGTTCCTCGAGTAACCGGGAAACAAATGGTTGAACGGATGTCCTAGCTGAGATGGGGGTGACCGTTTCCTAGGAGCGCGAATGTCTCTGGATTAAAGGACCGCGATATCGAGGATTGGCGTCGAGCAACGAATCTGAGTCGCGAAAGCGCTTATTCCTGGTTTCTGAATCGAGGATGGGCCGGTTGAAAGGGTCTCAGTTGTATAGTTATAAGGAAAAGCAGGGAGGAAAGGACCAGCAAGGGACGACGGTTCCTGGGAAATTGAAGACGCAAGTGAGGACGAAATGTCTTAGAGTTATTAACGTAGATAGTAGCAGAACAGTTGTATTAAAATTAGAGATTAGAGATTCTGGCTCTAGTCTTTTAAGATCTGTTGATGAGTTGTTGAAATAGTGGGATGGAGAATGATGAAGAATGACTCTTTGGGGGGGGGAGTCAAAGACCATATTATAGGTTTACTCTTTTCGTGCGAAACGACAGTAAGTAGTAAAGCATAGTAAAGCATAGCATAGCAAGCATAGCGAGGCCCGCAATGGGAAAAAAAATAATAATAATAATAAAAATATTATTTTTTTTAAAAAAAAAACTTAAAATAAAATAAAATACTAATAGCCAAAAAAGCAAGAAAATCTGAATCGAAAATAGACTCTTGTTCCTGTTGCCCTATGGACAGTAGTAACTTTCCTTTCCAACGAACTCCTCTCCTCCTCCCGCCCTATGGAGCCCCTCACATACTGTTTATTATTAATATTATTATTTTATTTTTATCCTTTATGAATTTATTTAATTTATCCTCCCTTGAATAAGGACTAATAAATAAAAAAAAAAGATTCGCTCTAATTGTGACTATCTTATTTGGAGAAAACCAAAAACCCTACTTTTATTCTCCTAAGTTTATCGTCACTGAGCCTTTTGGATTGACCCTCCTTCAATGACCCCCAGTGGGCCCTTGTGAAACACAGGTATGGTCACTAAAGATCTGCTTCCATTGAATTACCTGGTGGATCAATACCCGACCAATCTAGTTACGTTTCTCCATCCATCGCCACGATCATCTTAGGAAAAATAGAAACAAAAAAAAAAAAATAGAGAGAGAGAAGAGAACGAATAGAGAAGGGGGGGTGGGTTACAAAATTCAAACGCGAGTGGTGTGAAGCAAAAACCCCCCATATTGGAATGCTCCAACTTCAGAGTCTATTCGATCCGCAGCCACCGTAGGGGCCGACCATGGGACAATAATGGTCATAGTAAAACCAAATAATCCTAGATTCAATACATACGTGCATACATCAGCAAAACTCAACCTTAACGATGGGGATCATCAGGTCTATCGCAAGTCACCCAGATTCTCGGGAATCTTCCCCGGTGTCTACTTCGTCAGTAAGCGCTAAGATACTCCGTCGCACCGGGCTAACTCGCCTGGGTCGTAGTGCAGGCCTTAGTGTCCTCTACACTGGACTATCCTTATCCACCCGATGTGCACTAATGCTATTTAGACTCACCCCATGGATAAGGTATGGAATCCTAAACTGTAACCTGTAAGACACTGGCGAAACCCCTCTCAGAGAGCCCAAGAGAATCTAAATCAATCAAGTTCGTCACTCTTGTCTAAGAACAGTCGAAAAGGATTCGGTATCCTCCGTGCCCACGATCATCCAGCCGCAGGGACCCTAAATGAGGATCAACGCCACCAGGAAATCTCCATGTGGAGAAGGGGGGAGGTTCGACCTCAACATTGAAACATTATTGACGATACGTATTTGTAAGGGGACGACTAATAAATCACGATAAATTAACGGTAAGGTTTCAAACAAACTTGGAAAAAGTGAAATGGTATAAACGCAAAATGGAAAATAAAAATTCGGGACAGTTGAAGAAGACGGACTAGTCTGCGAGAGTGAGGTCATTTCCATCCTCGTCTGCTCATGATCTTCATCTTGCTGCTGGCATATTTGGTGCACGGTTCAGGTACGCGACATGCATATTCTAGTACGCAAGAGGGCTAGTACTAGTAGAAATATGGACGGCTTGGACGCCACCGCAGACCCCAACGTTAAGCAATTATTATCGATTGTGTTCGGGTTTAAACGCCACCATCTAGACCACTCTAGTTGGGTCACCCTCGAAGGTTCAAAAGGAAAGAACGAGCGGGGTGGGGTAGGGGAAAGAAGAAAATAATAATAATAATAATAATAATAATAATAAAAGGGTGGTACTAATTAAAAACACATAAAATTCAAATTGAAAAAGAACCAAGGTCTTCCAAGGCTGGACCCTGATACTACTTGGAGTGATCTCTACCCCGTACTTGCTACTAACTAATTAGTATGGGAAAAACGTTCAGGTGGTTAAAAAGTTCCACCAGTTCAACATCGTTACCCAAATCCCGTAAAGTCTAACCAAAGAGGCAATGGATAAATACGATTTGGGATGCTTGATTACTTATTTTGTCTGTAGATAGACGAAAGTGGCTTTACAATACAATTTAATCTGAATTAAAATCATAACGATCCCACTGGGCAACTTTAGTCATCCTCTCACCTTAATGAATGCCACCGTTAAGGAACAATTCCTTCGGCCGAAGCTGGTTCAGTCGAACTGGGGGTAGAGGTTGGGGATGAATGTGGTTCCGTTCGGGTAACCCCACCACCGGGGGATATCGATCCATGATCCCATGGTTAGGGTCCAATAGATCGATATGGCAGAGCCAACCGTGATCTACAATGCGTGTGTTGGACCGCAGGTACTGGCTAGCCTCCCGAATGCGCGCTCGGGAGCCATCGAGGAAATGAATTGACAGCCAGGTAAGATCGTCGGGGCGAGAGTGAAACAGGGTACGAAGCGACTGAGGAGAATCTTAATAAAAGTCAGTTAGCTGATAGTCGGTCTGACTCAAAGTGTAATAAGTCCGGGGACAGACTTTCCAAATCATGAGACTCCATCGGGATTTCTCTAGGATTTTGGTTCATGAAGAGTGGACTGGAGCCTAGCACTAAGTCTACATGATAATAGTATTATTATTCAAGTGGGACCGTCGATACCCGTCCCCATTCTTGCCAGGAGACCCGCTATACACACTAGACTTGATGTTAAGCTGACGATCAGTGGTCAGACGCACATCATCCGCCAAGAGTCAGACTAACAATGGGTTGGACCAGTCGAAGACCGAGGCATTGCTTGGTTTCTGCAGGTCTGAGATTCATTCCTTCCGTTTTGATTATTCCAATTTATCTTTTTGACTTTTACCTTTTTTTTTATTTTATTTTTTTTTTCTCCCTAATTCTCATTGCTTTCCCCAATTGGGGCCAACCAGCCGCACATATCGCAAGCCCACCCCCCCTAAGCGTGAGGTCACGTATGCCAGATGTCTCCTCTCAATCAGAAGCCCAGCCTACCACCGCCACTCCCATTGGAATGTGGGGATCTGAGTCTTTCTGATTATGATAGGATCGAGCCGGTCTTTTACCCTCTCCTGCTGCGTCACGAAGTTCGTGGGTGGGATTCCAGCCTCGTTCCAACTTCCAAGAAACCATGATTCCTGCACTCGTGGATGGTTGCTCTTATCACGCCCAATAATCAATTTTTGCAACGGCTGCACCATTGCTGTAGACTTGAGCGATGCGTAGCCAAGTGGAATCCTACTCACCAAGCCATTCGACCGCCATTCCTGAAGCCGAGCTTTTTGATCTGTCACGCGTCAGTTGGTGCTCGATTCAAAAGATGAGGGGCTCTAATCATCACGCGAGAATGAGGTCTCATAGTCGACCAGTCAACTGCCTGAGCACGTCGCTGAATTTCTTGGACTCAGTGCACCGAAAGCGATGAGACCAGATCATACACCAATACAATAATCAAACGGCTACTGGTGACTTGTGTGAGTTTTTTCCGAGCATCGTGGGCATTCCCTCATGATCTCACCGGTTTACGTACCAACATATTTTTGTGTAGCTATTCGGATACCACGGAGCTGTAGCTAAATCGTTGATTTCAGCTTAGTCTGTGACCTAACTTAAAAATCTCTTATTGTTTCGCTAGCTATTACGTGGACAGACTGTTGTCTTTCTCCATCGCGCGATTGGATTTTGTTGACAAGGTATGCAACAGCAAGAACCGATCGGCAGACGCCATGTCACGTTCAGAGTCAAAAGGATCTTCGACACTCGAGTCGAATATGCATGGAACAAGCAGGCCGTCTAAGCAATGCAGCTACAAACAAGTGCGGTGTGTATACACCTGTCGCGATCCCTGGTCATTACCATTTTCTTTGTATTTATTAATTTGTCTATTTATTTATTTTGTATTTCGCTCATTTAAGCTTTCTTCATCCTTCCAAGAAGTTTGAACATCGGATTGTGCGGGGATGGTACGTTTGTTGCCTAACGGTGTGAATGGACAATTGCAATAGATTTATTTGAGTTATTTGCGAGGTCTCGCGTGGACATCGCCGGTTTACTAATTATAATAATAATAATAATAAAGATGACGGATCAAGACCTTTATGACAGAACCCCTTAAGGCACAAGAGTCGGTTCGACAGCTCCCAGAGTTCGGGGTTTCTCGGTAGGCGTTCCACTTGGTGCCTCGTCGGTTGTGCTAAAAGGGGTTACTACATCCCCACAAGTAAGTGCCTGAGGTATAATCCGTACGTCTCGTCGAGTCCCTTAGCAGATCTGCGCTCCAGACTATCTACTATGTGGGAACCAGTAAGCCGACGGGACCCGTCATCAACCACGATTGGCGAGGATCGTACGTCCGTGCTTATGGATATATCGATTGGACTCTCCAAGGTGGACAGGTACGAGATGCTCCAACCATAGAATAGGTAGGAGTAGATACGTAGAGCTTCGAGGTCTAGAATCATGATGATCATACAGGACTGATACTAGTAAGAGGGGTATAACTAGTACTAGATGCTATAGACACGCAAAAGGGGATAATAATCGTGAATAGTTGCTGCTGAGCCACTGTCCACCGCCACACAGACACGTCTGAGCCACAGGTGATCTGTCAACCCCCGAGAGTTCTTCCAGAACGGTAAATCCCCCATCCGTGGCTTCATGCAAGAATCCCAAAATGTCTTTGTCTATCGATTCCATTTGTCCACTCTTACTCCATAGGGCGTGGACGCTCCAAGTGTCAATCATGAATAATGAGTCGCTGATCGTTGCATCCATTCCAGTCAACCAAAACCTTCACGATTCAGAGACATTGCTTGATTAAAATCAACCATCCTTGAGACTCCTTCTTTCTTCGTATCGATTGCTCGGGCCCCGAATGTGGCTCTGAAGTTATTGACTCACTATTCCTGCTTGACACAAGAGTGTTTGAGTGGGCTGAAGCTTGTGCGGTAACTCTAACCCCCGTACGTATACTACGCTTTCTGTCTAGGTACATATTTCCTGTTCTCGGGCTTCGACCAAACCCCGCGTCTTGAATCCCTGATTCCATTGATTCCACCGATTCGGTGTCCCATTCACCCTGAATATCGCTACCCTCGAAGGTTGACGCTGTGTGATCAGGACAGTTCGTTCCAGATTTTTCTCCTTCGTTATTCCAACTGTTCCTCTTTCCTCTCTTCTCTTCAGTGACGTAGTACCGGCTTTTGTGAGCTCCACTAACAAGCGCGGCTAGCTTACCAAATCTTAATCTCCGAGGATCCTTATACAATATACAAAGCTACAATATAGAAAGCTGACAAATTTGTATTGTTGGATTCTGAACATGGTTACAACAAAAATATGCTGCAGCTCATTCGTCGAAAGTACCAGGATCCCTTTTCCTCACCCTCGTATCTTGACCCCTGCAGCACGGGCCTGTATGCCGCAAGGAGTCAGCCGGACAATTGGGGCATCCCCCAGGTCCTCCTTAGTGTTCCTGCGGTGAAATAATCGTTTTTACCCCACTGATGATGCTGCCAAGGCTGTTGGTGAATCGCTTTGTGCTTAGTCTGGGTTGCATCAATATATTGGATCTGGAGGGGATCAGCCTCATTCCGTGCACCCCTTCTTACGGTATAGGCCCGGGCCTCCATGCATCCAAAACATATCGAGATCCTTATTATGGATCGCTCCACCAATTTCCAACGGTTGTTACGCAAATTGAATGTGGCGGTTCCCACGACCCAACCCCTGTTCGGATCCAGACTGTTGCTTCTGGATCTCATTCTCCATGCATGGTAATCTTCAAGGCAACGTCATGGTCGTGAAACCAAATTCCCCATTTTACAATTCCTCTTTGCGTGTACAAAAATCTGACAAATATTACGGTAACTCCCAGCAAGGTTCCTGATGTCCGCCACAATTGGAGTATGCGCCCCATACTTCCCGTGCTCATGTACTGAAACAGTCGATCTTTCCTTGTCATGGAAGGTGAAATAAGGACTCCGTACAAATAATGACTATCTTGCTCAATTCCAGGTACTAACATGTTGAATTTGGTCCAATGGCCTTACAGTTTTGAAATCACTCAGGCCGGGTCTCTGAAGGTGAGTTGTTCTGTCGAGATAGAACCGAAGCTTCATAGCCCTTACCGGGCCCCATCGGGCCTCCACTTGAGCTTGGACTTGATCAGCATTGGCAGCGGAGTATACTCGTAGCGCCAGTACTACTTGGGGACAGTATCGTCAGTGCGGCCTCATGGACCACATCTCTAGTTCGATCGTAGCGCATCGTATATTTCCGAAGCATTCTCCCTTGATGCTATCTTGGGCTAGGTGCTAACTTCATTAGGCCAAGTGGTGCTTGGACCTATTTCTGCAACAGAGCTTCAATAAGTCTGGATCTTCGCGATGAAATCGGTTTACCGCTTCAGGAAGTGTACAGGTTACTGTTAGATGAACGATTACGAAACTTTATGCGAAAGGCCCACACTTTCTTCATTGGTCGCCAAGTGAGGCCGGCAATGTGTCTACTATGTAGTATGAGCCTTCCGCGGTATGCTGATTTATGTCAAATTGATCTCTTGGTGGTTATTGCTGCAGGTACGTTGGGTGAATCTCCGAAGACCCGGGGAATTTCCCAGCCAGAATAATATCGGTGAGAAAAGTTTCCAATATATCTCCCCTCGCATTTCCCTTTATTTCTATCTCGACAAGATCAGGCATCGAACACTATCTGATTGGTGATTTCTTGATGAGCCATATAGGGAGGGGACTCCATAATTAATTCCAAGCAGGATCTACGCCGGGATGGAAGATCCTCGCTTGTCTCACTTACCGTACATCGCCCCGTGCTTCACCCTATGCTTGTCTCGTCGACACTTATGCAGGGAAGCACCTATAGTAATCGATTGCTGGGCTTTCCTTGTTCATGCACCGATAGAGTAGCCAGAAAGGGAAGATCCGATGCAGGCGGTCCATCCTCTTATTGAAACCCCCTTGCGTCTCAAACAACTTTTTCTCCCTTATCGCAGTCTCCAATAAGAAAGGATCAGGCCAGATATCTTGCCACAATCACACCATCGATCAATAACAACGGTTTGAGTTGCATTGCATTGCATTGGTGTTGTGTCTCGTTCCCGGTTCTGGCTTATGTGTGCCTCAGCCTAGCAATAATCATCAATACTCGTGCACCATGACCGCCTATCCGACCCAACGTCTGTGGGGGATCGGGTATCTTAGGGTACCTGGCTGTCCTTGCGCAACGTTTATCAGGTCCTTTTCTCATTCTCCACCACGTCACTTTATTGATCCATCTGGCAAGGCGGTGCTCTCACACTATTGGCTCCTAACCAGGTTATACACAGTAATATCCAGTAGTTAGATCAATCGACCACTAGGTAAGAAACTTTCACTCTAGGCACCTGACAGTCCTTTTCTTCGGATCCGTGCTTTGGAGTGCTGTGTTCAGTCTGGCTAGGTGCAGTGATCGCCCAGCCCGGACTTCTATAACCATAACAGAGGCGTGATCCGATAATACCACCACCAACCACCACCGGGACCACATTGTGCCTTGATACGTCCTGATACAGACCGCTAAGGCCCCTAAATGTCCCAGGCCTACCCAACCCAGCCTAATTCTAATACAGTAAAGTTCCATAGTTGTCTTTTCTGGAATGTACATGTGCATACATCATCCACACAACGAACCAAATCCAGTTTAACAGGTTCTTATCCAGCCCATTCCTTCCAAATTTATCCATGCATACAGGATACATGCAGCCGTGCTACTCAGCCCGTCCAATGAAGCGAGCCCCTGCCTCCCCAAAACCCAGATCGGGTTGGGCTTTTGAGTTCGGTGAGGAACCCTGAACTTTGACGGTTTGACCTTGTCTTTTCTTTTAATTTCTTTTGGATTATTCTGAGCATGCATACAACATCTGGTTTGAGCGTGCTGCACGTATGTATGCAGTGGAGATCACGTCGATCACGATCCGAGCCCTCAACCTTTCAGGGCTCAGTGCGTTTGAGTTTAGTGGCTCTTTCCCTTCCTGGGAGAGGTTGTATCTTGGGGTTGTAGTAGGTAATTATTGGGCTTGAGGGTCTGTTTCGGACTAATCACGATATGCAGCATGACGTTACATACGACAGAGCGATTGTTGTCATCATGAGCATTGTTTGTTGTTCTCGAGGCTAATCATTTCAGCTGAGTTGGCCATGGCTGGATACGATGGGTAACCCTCGTCCTGAGCAAATAGGTCCCTGAAGTTCTGTCAGTCTAATGTGCATATCGCATATTTCCATTAAAGGATACCCCCGTTATATTCCGTCTTATAACCGATAATAGAACCAACTACCACAGCTTCACATATTGTCAAAGACATGAGAAATAAAGATAGGGTATATTGCTGAAAACAGCAAGTAGAGCACATAACAACACACTCACTCACACTAGTATAGGTAACTTACCCAAGTCCTAAACCTCATACACCAACCACGACCTCATTCCACCTAGAATTCACACCTAACATAGATTCACAAGTAATACCCCTAAACCAACTTACATCCTTAACAACTAAACCAATATACAGCAGCAATAATCTATCATGCACTTAGAAGAGAAAAAAAAAAAAAAAGAAAGAAAGAAAGAAAACAAGCAGTCAATTCGTCCAACACTCCAAAAGATACACGTATCCAATGATACCCTAGGCCGAACAACACCATAATAAATCTAACTATTGAAACATTCACATATGGATACAATCATAAGACTGAACTCACTCAAATCATGTATTCAAATAAAGATACAAAGTATCGGTTAACTTGATTAGTTTGTACATGTTGGACATATATATCATTTTAGCTTGGTTTTTATTTTATATCCTTTCTTTTCTATTTGCTTACAAGCCAGGGAAGTGTTGTTCGCCATAGATGATATATAATCATTGTCATTCTATCATATCAGCCGCAGCGTGTGTCCGTGAGAATTGCAAGTACGAGTACGAGCGTTTCTTATAACAGGGAGTAGTCTGGCTCGCCACCACATTTGTTTACTACTACTTAGATTATCTTTGGGATCTTGGAGTCCGATTTTATGAAGCTCTGTATAGGGTGCACGTATCCTTACTTACCTATGGATTCTAGATATACAGTTCGACTGCTCGATTCATCTCTATCGATCGCTGAGATCTTCTGTACTGGTTATCGGGATACATAAGGTCTATGACTTGGTGTCTCCTAGTATATGTATGATAGATTATGGATGGTTTCTCTGCTGGGACAAAAAGAAATTTGTGTATGGGAGGGATATTATCTATGGACATGTCGATTTCGGACGAAGTTGAGTTCCACCATGATGATAAGTCATTAATCTGCGTTGTTGTACAGCCAGCATCTTTGAGAAAACTGTTAATAATACACCACTACTCTACGCTTCAAAAAGTGCCTATGCTGCAGTGCAGGATATATTCATGTAGAAATCAACGCTATCATCGGAACAACAGAGTATAATTCATAGTCTGGTATAGCTATATTTCATGTCTACACGAGCATAGCACTGTAAGATGAATCTCCAATCGAATGAACGACATCCAAAAACCATAAACGCATTCCAAAAGGGGACACCTGTACAAAATGGTATCAAGTCTGTTCCTTGCTCCCCGATCAATCAATCCCTTTCCCAATGTTACAATCGCCAAGCACAAGAACAACAAAGATGAGGAGAGAAAAAAAGAATAAAAAAAGAAAAATAGCAAAGAAAGTAAACACGCATGCAAACCAAGGTCGAGAAACGCCGGCCTGTTTTATCGCAAGATCCTGGTCGCTGTACAATCTCCAAATGAAGTGGGTAATAATCACGGGTCCATGGAGGATGGGTGGAGAGAGTCGCTCACTATCCACTTCCAGCGGGCTGGAGGCGAAGAGAAAAATAAATATAGAGTGAAAAGGGTTATCAAAGAAGTGAAGAGAAGAGTTGTCATTTCATCAATTAAATCGACGACCCTGAGAGCGATTAGCTGCCCATTCCATTCTGCATCATGTTCTGTTGTTGCTGCTGCTGCATCACTTGAGCTTGTACGGCCGCAACTTGGTTGGCGCGTTGTTGCTGAGCAGCTTCTCGTTCTCGTCGAATGATTTCTTGGACCCAAAGTTTGGCATTTCTTTCAAGCCCGGCATGATATTGCTGCGCAATTGTTGGTGGGTATTGATTGGGCGGGCCGTACTGCCCTATCAAGCGACTGGCCATTTCCTGTCGTAATCTTAACAGACGTTGTTGATAGAGCTGATTGTATCGCTGTGCCATAGCCCCCTGCATGTTGGTCCCCTGGAGGTTCTGTGGGAGCTGGCCACCGTTTGTTTGAGCAGCTGCCATCAGTAACTGCTGCTGTTGCGGGTTCATCTGAGAACCACCCTGGTGCATCTGGCCTTGCTGGCCTTGCGATTGAGGACCTTGCCCATGCTGCTGTTGTTGCGCCATTTGCATTTGCGCGAACTGTGCCCGCATAAGTTGCTGTTGGTAAATCTGAGGATTCGGGATCTTCTGTTGCTGTTGCTGGTGGTTCTGCTGTTGAGCCTGCAGCATCTGTTGCTGATGCGATTGAATATTTTGCTGTGCGTGCGCGTTGGCCTGGAATTGAGCAAATTGCTGTGGCGTAAGTTGGCCATGTCCGAGGTGCCCTTGTTGTGCAAGCATTTGTTGTCTCTGCTGCAACAGCATCTGCTGCTGTTGAGGCGTAAGGCCCATGCCACCTGTCATTTGTGGGGTTCCCATCATAGCTTGGCCCATCACCGGCGTCGGTGCCACTGTCGAACGGCCAGGACTGGCGTGACTCATTCGCTGTGTAGGTGTTACGTTGCGCATGATTGGTGTAGCATGGGACATAGCCGGTGTCCCTTGAGTCATCTGTGGGGTTCCATGTCGACTCTGTCCTTGCTGGCTCCTTGAAGGAGCCATTGGGTGGCCCATAACATTGGGGTGGGCATGCTGCAGCGCAGAAGGGGGCCGTGGAGGGCTGCCAGCGCCCTGCATGGAAGATGTTATACTCATTGGGACACCCCCCTGTGCTCCCATGGCATTGCCAGGCAAAGGTGATGAGGTATTGTGCGGCGTCTGGTTGCGAGCAACTGGAGAGGACTGTGGCGCTTGGCTGACCCCATTTGCTTGAGGCATAACATGGCGACCCTGTTGCTGTGCAGCAAGCTGTGCCTGTACTTGTTGTTGAGCAGCGAGATGCTGTCTCCGAGAGTCCTCTTTCGCTTGCTCCTCTGCCTGTCGTTGCTCCAGGGCACGACGTCTTTCTCTTTCTTGTTCTTGCTGCTGCCGCTTGGCCAATTCTTGCTTGAGCTTGATTTCGTGCTCCCGTTTCGCTTTCTCTTCATGCTGCATGCGAATGTTTTCCAGAGTCTTGAACCGGGAGAAACGAGGCTCGAAAGGTGCACCGCCGCTTGTATCATCAACGACGGCGGATTTAGTACCTCCTGCGCCTCCAGAGGTAGTTGGCTCGAGCCGTTCATCCATGATAAGCATGAATCGCTCCTCCTCAGCTGCCAGCGCTTCGTCAGCAGCAAGTTCCGCCACTGTCCGCTTCCTTCGTTTCGGAGATGGGGGCGGATTATTATGGAGAGGGCTCTCCATGAATTTCAGTAGATCATGAACAGCGTCCAGGCTTTGCACAGGCTCTAAGAAGAGTGGTGGTGCTAAAGCTCTCGTTAGCTTAGATTCGCACTCTGGAAGATTCTGCGGTTCGACAAGCATCTTCTGTCTTTTTGCAACCGACCCACGCTCTGGTGGGTTAGATGAGCCGCCGGGAGACGGAGGCGCAGCAGATGAACCCGCTTGAGTACGTGACGCAGAGCTCGTGGCTCCCTGCTTTGCAGCCTTTGGGTCAGGTGTAGTAGCAAGCAAAGTTAACTCTGCTTGTAATGAGTGAGGAGTAGGGTGAAGAACCGTTGTAAACACACGGGGTTTTGGAGGAATCTGTTTGTGTTGAGAAGAGCTGGATTCACTCTTCTCGGGTTGTTCTTGGGAATCACCGGGTTGCTCTCCGCTGGCCTTAGTGTCTGACTGGGTTTCGGGCTCCTTTGATGTTGGTTTATCAGAAGTCAACTGGTTCTGTTTCGGGTAGGGTACATAGGCCGAAGGAGTAACATGTTCGTTATAATTATGAATGGAAAATGGAGTATTGCTATCATTAGTCGATGGGGCAGTTGACTTTCTGGCTTGGGCTGACACGGACTTGTGATCAACCACGCGGACAATGAGACAACCTATCAACACGGTTTAATGAAACGCGGCGCAAGTTTTATATTACGGTCTAATGCCTACCTTCGTAGAAACGAACGTTGGCCCGCAGCAGCTCCTCTATCATATCGTGGGGAACAGTCTCAGCACGAATATGTTCGATGATCACTTTCATTTCAGAATTATAGGGAAAGCTTCCATCTTGTTGCTCAAAGCGGAAATGGGTAGGATGAAGATGTAAAACGAGAGACGGGGGGCATTTGCCGTATTTCTTCAGTATATGAGGTGTGGTTTTCACTGTAAGGGATACAGCTGTCAGTATATAGGGGCGCCGCACATAGAGCTTGCGGAAACTCACCATAAGGCTCAGGACACTTCTTGCCTAGCCGGCGCTCATTGTCTGTGGAAAGAGTCCTGGCCAATGGCTTCGCTAACCGCGTTCCTTGGTCATTTGGCTTTTGCGCCTCTTTCTTGGGCCGATTAATGGAGCTCTTGACGCCATTCGAATCAGCTGCACCATTGACCCCATTTGTGACCGCACCACTTGTCGAACCCGCAGGGCCTGGTTGATTGGGGCCCGGAAGGCGCTTGGAGGATGGTTGTGGGGACGAGGAGGGCTGTTGAGGCTTAACCCCATTGACCCCGGCTTGAACAAAAGGCGGGGGCGGCCGTTTCATCTTGGGCGGGTGTGAGGTTGGTTTGGAGATCGCCGTTGCCATATTGTCGGCGACAGGCATGCGACGCGATCACAGCAAGCGGCTTACGGGCGCGACTTCTCGGGATATGAGTCCGATGATGGCAGAGGGAAACCGTGCTCCGAGTATGATATAACCGGAGCGCGAGACATGTGGGGAGCGGAGGACGGGACCGGACGACAACGTATAGGCCGGAGTCGACGCGGAACTTTGGACGGGGCCCGGAACCGCTAGAACAGAGGAATACTAGTGTCCATCGAACAAACACCTGCAAAGAAGGCAGGGGAGGTTCGGAGAGGCTGATCGGGTGACGGAGATGGTGCTGCAGAGGGAGTTTGGTGATGCCAAGCCGCGGGCGACGTGAAGGAGGTCGGGATCATGTGACCACATGACCACTGCATCGGGTTAGGGCCATTGCTCTCATCATACCTCGAATCCTCACCCTATATGTCGTTTGTGCTTGCGATTCTACGGTTTCACAATGAGATTGACTTACAAAGGCGCTTTCAGCCTTATTAATTGTGTGACCGGCACAAAGGAAAACGAGAAACACGGGGCCATGGTATTGGTATCCTCCAAGCATGTCCTTTTTTCATAGCTAGACTATATGCGCAGCAGATACATTACCAAAGTAAAAAACATAGGTCGTAAAACTCAGGGGAATCAAAGCAAGGTCGTAAGGGGTGATGAAAGGGAAAATGACACATATGAACAAGTGAAATAAACATATCGACACAGCCACCCAAGAAAATGACTTGACATCTAGTCCAAGCCAGACACTCTTCGTCGCCAATCGTCTCCCGTACGGAGCACGTCGACGACATCAATGCGCTTGCCGATGCCAGTCGTACCATCCTTCTCCCACCACTTCTCACCATTGTCGGCCACGGCAGATTCATCTTCACTGTCGACGAGGCCTCCTCGCTCGCCGATGACAACCACTACCTGTCTGACCCACCGGGTGATATGCTGTACCGGTTCCCCTTCCTTTCCAGTCAGGGACTCCTGGACGTAAACAATGTCAGGAGAAATGTGTCGCACGAGATGCACAAAGCCTGTAGAGGTGCTGAAAGGCATAATCATGCTCTCTTTCTCAGCAATTGCTTGCGCCTGGGTATACAGCGTTTTGAAGAGCGGAGTCTGGTCATCCTGGCGAGAGTCCGATGCGGTCAGGTCGCCACTTGGTGGCTCACCGGGGGATAGGACTTCTTCAGGAGCGATGTTTGAATAGGACGAGGTGACGGACATGGCAGGATGGGATCCGTTGCCCTTGTTAGGAGCGTGCTTCAAGCCCGGTGCGTAGATCATAACGAAGATTCGAGTAGTATCGGGATCGATATGTTCCGGAAGGTGGGAAAGGATAGACTGCCGCATTATCAGTAAGTGAAACTATGAAAGGGGTACACTATCACTTACAGCATGATCAGAAGTGTACTCCTCTGGGTCCAAGCGCGATGTGTCCGATGAGACCACAATAGCTACCGTTTTCTTCTTTTTCGCGCCAGAGGACGTGCCAGCAGCGACTCCTGGGCCAGGAAGAGTTCCGCCCACGGTCGGTGTAGCGG
Organism: Aspergillus caelatus; assembly: GCF_009193585.1. Taxonomy (NCBI): domain Eukaryota; kingdom Fungi; phylum Ascomycota; class Eurotiomycetes; order Eurotiales; family Aspergillaceae; genus Aspergillus; species Aspergillus caelatus. Next base: position 8,310 of record NW_022475316.1, on the reverse strand, counting down.
GATCCGGTAGGTCCCTGCGGCCTCTTGATTCTACCTCTTCAGACCACCTGGAATGATCTTCGAAGTCGCCCCTGTCTTCTTCTCGGATTGATGTAAGAGCGCCACCTACAAACGCGCCCGCAGCAGCCATACCAGCAGCCATCCGCTTGCTGGCACCATCTAAGATCTGCTGAGGGCTGGGAGTGCGTCGCAAGGCTCCCTGCATGCGAGCTACCATGCTAACATCATCTGTATCATGAATATCCGTCGCTGTTGACCTGGCATAGTCTCCGTGGTATCCGGGAGGAAGCTCGTCCCCGCCGGGGCCAGGCGCGGGGAAGCCATCGTCACCTCGAGGGTCATTGGCATCGTTTTCTTCATCTTCAATGCGTTCACTCCAGATCCAGGCTGCGACACCGGCTGCTGCGACACCTACTGTCAATGCCAAAGGTACCCAGTATCCCAGAGCTGTCCGCCTCCCCGACGAGCTGAAGCCAGTACCCGCTCCAACCCGCCGACGACGAGCATCCTGGGAGAAAGACATTGTAGTCGCTGAGGTCAATTAGAGCTAGCGCATACAAACAGGTTGATTGCGATAATTTAAATCACATCGCATGCCTGTTCTAGAAGATGGGGGGTGTGGGCTGGAAAGGACAAATGAAGGGCAGGAAAAGAGGAGCACTCGCATGGCTGGGGCAAGGCCTCGGGCCACCCGAGAAACATGTGGCTGGTGATAATCTTCCCCTGTTTACCGCGGGTGTTTACCATTACGGTATCTGCCGGCAGGGAAACGTTTGCATGGTTTGCCTGTACCTATAGATAGCATTGCTGAGTCACTTATCCCAATCAGCACGTGATGTCTCTTCTCTTCGATCGAAATCATTCTTGGAAGACGGTGCCTAAAGACAAAGGAAAGGAGATGATACAGCATCGGCCGCTCCGTATCTTGAGTTTCTGGTGTGCTTGGATCTATCGTCCGACATTTACATAAGCACCATCCGCGTTGAATTGTCTCCATATACTCGCTTTTCTTCGCCCTCGATCCTCGCTACGATGATAATGCCGCCAGTTGTTGATCCCCCCCTGTCATCGCGAACAGGAAGCCTCATCGGTATTCAATTGCCAACCCTGTAGTTGCTATCATGCAATGCCCCATGCCTGTTTCATCGACAGTTTCCAAGCCCTAATCAGCATGAGGAACAGCATCTGTTGAATTACTGTCTTCCCGACTTCAACGCGGTTGAAGTCTGACTTCTTCCTTACGGCCAGATAGAGGCAAAAGAACGTTCCCGGCACTTCTTTCATCTAGAGCGGTCACGGGCCGTCAATGGGCAGTGAAAAAAACAGTCGTCAGGGTGGCAGGTTGTATATTACCAAACAAAAGGCACGGCAGAGAGAGTCAAGGATGAGGTAACGAGTTTTCACTGGTCCTGCTCCTGTTGAGCAGGATGGAGCACCGGCAGTATCCACTCCATGGATGAGCCGGCTGCTCTTTGGTTTGGCCTTTCAAATCTGGTTTCTCTATGCATATGGATACACCAAAGAACGAAAGAGCAGAAGCGTTCCCTCGTCTGCCACTCGTCTCTTCAAGAATTGTGCGCAGGCGTAGACGATGCCACGCTACAGAGACGCACATATATACGCCTATTGAGTTAAACAAAAGGCTTGCCTTAACAGCAATTCGAAATGCCAATAGAACTCTTATCTGGTGGGAGTAGCTAGACTGACAGGCAGGTTCTGAACGAGAGCTTTGATTGAGAAAAATTTCCACGCCGAAAGAGTGTGGGTGGAGAGGAAATGACAGCTTGACAGCGATGCCCTTGCGGAACAGATTGATCTGAAGGCCGTGTGCACCACCAAATCTGGGGCTAGCACATTCCAGGATGAATCCTCTCCCAGAATCTTTGACGCTTAAAATTGTATCTTGTGAGATTTTAGGCGTCAGTTCGTAGTCGATAGCCGCCGAGAAGGGCGATCTCACTATATCCCCAAATCTAGCCTAGGTTCACACAATCACGCCTCCCCTTCCCCGGCTTTCTTGGCCCTTCTGGACTCCAATCTGTTGGGGGACCCGGCCGCGCGATATCGTGCTCCACACAGCCAGAAGATTGCATATCTCACTGGATTGTCCAGCGCGGCTCAGTTACCAAAGCTGGCTGCCTTCTTCCCCAGGATACTACCATGGAAGAAACGCGCGTCATCAAGGAGACCATGATAGGGCAAAGTGCCACATTGCCAGTGCTGACGCACTATGTAGTAAGGACAGTCATTGGCGGACGTTGCGGATTGACCGTCCGTCGTCTGAGTAAGATCAGATGGATTCGTTGAAGGATTATGAAGTTCGGGATAATGGCCATGTCCTTGGAAAGACGGGTGCTGATTACGAGAAATCTATGGTATACGTAAGGCTGGATAAGGATCTGTCAATGTGATGCAGACTTCTGATAGATCTCCTTTTCTACGCCAACACCATCAGTTTGTGGTGAACCACATACGCATTACGACCTATTTCCAGCTCGACAGATCTATGAAACGATCAAAGATTCCACCTAGGAGATACACCAAGAAAAATAAATAAATAAATAAATAGGGGAGAAATGATATTCTCACCACAAAACCACTTAACCCTCGATGTTACCATTAAACTAATGTACAAACAACCGAAGCAATACAATTTATGTACCCCGAGTAAGTAATCCCCAACCCCACAAACAAAGAGTCAGAAACAAAGAAAAAACTCTCAAGAAAAAAAAAATACCTTCACAAAAGCCAAACCCACCACAATGACATCACAACCCCAGCCGCATGTGAATATGCAACGACCAGATTTACGATGTACACGTCAATTCCCATCTCCCTGCACCTGCATAAATGCCAAGTGAAGTTCGCTTTCATGTGGATGTAGCTGCAAGTAGAACACTGATGTACATGCGTCGCTCGCCACTCGGCAATGCTTCAAAGACAAGATTAACTCCGTTAATAAAAAAAAAAAAAGGAAAAGAGAAAAAAAAGGAAGCGGTCTGCGGGTCTAGACCAAGACAGCCCTCTCTCTCTCTCTCTGTCGCTCTCTCTCTCTCACCCTCATCATTAATTTTAAGTAATATCCATATCGTCCGGGAAGACAAAGCCACCAGGAACACGGGGATCCAGTTGCGAGATATCTCTGATAGGTTGCTTGCCTTTTCCGTTGCCGCAGGTTCCGTCGTCGGTGAAATTCAATTGGTCGAGGCTGTCCAGCTTGAGTATGCTGGGGTCGATGGTGGCGGTTGAGTTTCGGGGGTTTGGGATGGCGGTTCCCAGCATTGGGGAGGAGGATAACAGGATGTCGAGGTGTGTGTTGTCTTCTGGTGGATTGTGGTTCTTGGATGAGTGTCTGGTGGGTTCGTTTGATGGGGAGAAGGAGGAAGGGTCAGTGTAGATCTGGGTGAGGAGTGTGGCGTTCAGGTATGGTATATTTTCCGTCGGCAGGGTATTATTGTAGGTGAAGGAGTTGGATCTGGTGTGGTGATGGAGGTCTAACTCTTGAGAGGCCTCATTTGTGAGGATATCCCCGTCATATTCGGCTGAGAAGATTGGATGAAAGAGACTGGGCGTGCGCGCATGATGGCTTGTCCTCTCATTCAGCGCTTGACGGTGATTCTCAATGGACGGTCCAGGCTCTCCGAGCGGGGACAAGGGACGGAGGATATGCTGAGCGTAATGATTCATCGCGATGGGGGGTCCATTGAGCGTCTCGCACGGACGCCGTGGAAGTAATGAACCGGGATTACCATTAACATTATGGACCGAGCTAGTAGTCTGAGCGTCCAGCGGCGGCTGAGTTGGGAGTCCCTGTGTATATGACGCGGTCCTTAGATGGCCCAAGCCAATTTCTGCCGAATCTCCAATTCCAAATGATGCCAATTTAGACTGTGTCGTGGGGATTGCTACACTACCACCATTAGACAAGCAGCGAGATCGCCGTGCCACATGCGCGCCCCCCGTCTTCTGTCTATGCTCAACCCCACAGCCATCAGCCAACATGCCAATCATACTAGACGACACATAGAAGAAATTGCTAGGCGGGCGATACCCCGTCATGGACCAATTGAGATCCGAGTAGTCTGCGCGATCAGAATGCTTCATCAGCGCAAAATAGATATCAAAGGCATAGCCCGGGTTCATGTGAAAATCCCGCTGACCCCGAGTACAAAGATATGACTGGACCTCCAAGCCGCGGACATACGGATCGTCCTTAGTATACTTTGCCTTTGCGACGCCGGGCTGCATCCAGCGCTTGTGGTCGCCTCGCGCGTAAAACCGGGCCACCATATCCAGGAACCCATCTTCGTTTGCCGAGACGCCGAGGATGTATTCCATGTTCTGGACGGTCATAAGCAGACGCTGCATTGTGCCCGATGCCCCCCAGGATGGGTGTTTCTGGTGCTGTTGACATATCCAGCAGTCGGTGTCTACGAGCGCTGTGGTTGCGGTCTGTTCTTTGTGGTTTCTTGCCTCTTCGAATGCGCAGGTCATGTAAGAGACGACGAGGTGGGTACAAGCGTGCCATAATACGACCATTTGACACATTATGGCTTGGCGATGAGGGTATGCGTTATGTTGCTGTTTGGGGATTGGGGTGAGCTTGCGTCGGGCCGGGTTACCACTGTGCAATTGACGCAAGACCTGGGATATGAGATGACGGGTAGAGGCATTGGCAGGTGAGTGTGGTGGCTACATGGTCTGGCAAGGTAGGAGAGGCCATATTTGTTTTGTGTTACTGGATATCTCTGGGAGAGCAATTTGCTGTTTTGTATAGCTTTGGTGAATGGGAGTGGTGAATATAGGATCGGCGTCGTGTTGTGCGGCACTTGTTTGGATCTGTTTGGATCTGTTTAACATAGTGAATTCAGTGTTTGACGCTCTTGGATGAAGAATAGCCACAGGCAATATATGGCATGTAGTAATATAGATAATCATGTTGGCTTAAGTTAGAGATGTTATCATCCATCGCTTGGAAACTGCTTTGATGTGAGATCTATAGATTGTTCTGCCACAAGAGATCTTATGTCTGCTGTTAGGTCTACGTACTAGGAACAGGGCCATGAATACTTCGCCGGAGGCCTAAGGCAAGGGCTCCAAGATCTTTTATGCACTGAGGAACAGCTTCTAGAACACATACAGTACACCATAGTACATTTTACCTATGATAACTATATTCACACAACCCCATGTTGTCAGGGTATGCGTAGTACAGCATCATCTTTAAAAAATAGGCAATTATAATTATCTAGGAATACACTGAGAAAAAAAAAAAAAAAAAGTCAAAAAGAAACATTGATTTAAGCTGGTAGCCCAACAAGTCAGTCTCCTGCTGTGGTGACATCGTCTTTTACGGTCTAGATCCATCACACATACAGATAGTACTTAGAATTCGATCCACACAGCTATATACTCCAAATCAGTATATACATACTCTAGATCAGATACGCTGGAACTACCACTATGATAAAGCGCAACCATATCTCTGAGAAGTACCGTCTTTCTACCAGTTCCGCGGTAGGGCTTCGAATAGTGAGACATCCCACCCTCCACCCAACCCTATTTACCAATCAATGTACCATCCGTACCAAAGAACCAACCTTAGTACACACACACACACACAACGACCGATAATATCTAACAAGCTGATACAGACACCTCATAGGGTCTCCATCGGCGCAGGTGTAGGTACACAATTCGACCAACCGCGATGCAAGGAGCGAGTGCGGACTTGGATAACTTTCGTGATGGTGGGCCACTAAGTCTATAAATATCACGATTTGAGTCAGTTTCCACTGTTCGAAGTAGAATCGGAACTCCGATCGATTTTACCGCCTTTTAATATCGAGAGATGCAAGTAGATAGGGTACTGTACCAAGCCTTGTATACTCTTCTTCTCGAATGTTCCAGAGTGAATCAGTCTTGTTGTATGTTACTGCCATCGGTGTCAATAGTCGCAATTGAGTATATACGATATTACAGGTATGCAGAAGAGTGTAAGACACTCCATTCGCGATCCCAGTCTCGAACGAGCTGATGTTAACAGGATGAGAGGTATCCACTGCATGTCTCAAACGTCACTCATCACACGGAATGTAAGGTATCATACAGTAACGCAAAGAGCGAGCTTTACGTATTGTCCAGACGAACACAAACACTGAGAAAGATAGGTGTATAGGTGAAATTTCTACTTCGTTCGACCTACATATCTGGTACCTTGTCATTAGCGTCCACCGGTATCGATGCACCATGTACGTTGATAGCGCTAACCCATCAGCAACTAAAGATTATCTCCGAGGCACACACACACACACACACACACACACACACTCCAGCAACCGTCCTCAAGCTAACAGTCTGCTGCGGGTCACATGGGTGGGTCATGACAGGGAAGGTTACTTCCAAGGAATATTCAGTCAGACTTCAATACAACTTTGCGATGATCAAAGTTTAGCCGGGAGTATTCTTGTTTTTGGTTTACTTTCGCTTAGACATACCAGGTCGGTACTATCCGTCAGCGTAAAACTGATGGGTAGTTTATGTTGCCAATATGCATCTAGTATTTGGGGAAGGTATTCCTTAGTATCCAAGGTACCTACTATGTACTTGAAAAAATAATAAAAATAAAAACGAAAGGAAAAGCTTTGGTGGATCTCAGCCAGCCAGGGCCATCCCCTCATGTCAGAATATCAAAGAGCGTGTCCTCCTTCCTCACCGGCCGAAGCCCCGCTTAGTGACTACCCATTAAAGCGACATGCAGATTCCACTAATCGTGGCTCGTGGAAACTTTGCCTGTCAACATAACCATCTCGTCGGCTTTACACCAATAGTAAGCAAATGTTAACACCGGCAAAGAATATCGGGGGGAAAAAAAATAGAGAAAGAACTAGACTACTCAATACTTAATACTCGTAGTGGAACCATTCGTTCAAATGGAGTGATCATATGACTCTTGGTATGCGGATAACCTCTGCATGAGAACGAGGACGACACTGTGCGACCAGAGTAATGAATACCTCTACGCGCACAGTGATCTCCATGGTTTCGCTAAATGGGGGACTCCTGGGTCAACATGGGTTGTACTGATGTTTCATGTTGAATAGTATCTGCAATGCATAGTGAACTGTCCCGTAAGCTTGATGAGATGTAACCGGAGATATATAAAATTGCGGGAGTACCGGTTGGGGGCCGCAGGTGTTTGACTGCACATGCAGCTGTACGTGGATGATGGAAATATTTTACATAGGTCAATTATATGTCAGGTTTATAGCTATATGAAGTTTTTTAAATTGAACTGTTGTATATCCTGGTCAACTGGATAAATTCCTACTAGTACTACTACTACTTACCACTCCAGTAGTACTAATTCTCAATAACCATAATCATAAAATCATGTGAGCAGATGCGGGGAAAATGTCCATTGTGCCTGAGTACACACGTGAGTTCCTGGCAAAGGGCAATTGACTTTTCTGGGTTTATGGCTCCCAAATGTCAGGTACCTTTAACGGGCCCGACTAGTAGGTTGTCAAGAGAAAGTGTATGTACATACAACCATGGTAGTATGTATGGCTCTTTGGTCGAAGTTTGCATAATTAGTTAAGCGAAACATGCACAAGATATGTGCATTATGATATCGCTTACGAGTACGAGTACGCTAGTCATCCAACGTTGACCATTTATGCTCGATATGGGGATTATCACTATGGGAAGTTGGAGGTTTTCTGTACTCCACACTTTCGGTTATTCCCCAGATATACCTTGTAACTACGCGACCTTTGTTCGTAGGTCAGCCAGGATTAGTTATGATCATCCCTCGTTGGGACCCCGTTCTTAACGCCGCCCCTGAAACCGCGCCGTTCTTACCTGGAAGGGACTGGTGCAGACATGGATATGGACCATCCTCTTTTACACATGTCACTCTGACAGGATTCCGGGTTCCTGAATAAATTATCAAGAGGAACGTGCGCTTGCTCTTCCAATCACGCACAGCTCGATTTTGGCCACGTAGGAGTTGTCATGTTGGAGCCCCGGGTTATCATCATTCCAGCCCTGTATTTTGGTATATGAAGCAAGTCGAAATCAGAGGGGTCAAGGCATTTGTCATAAGAGGAACCACTTTTTAAGTAGTAGTTGAATTGCACCGCCGCATTGGGCAAACTAAAACCGTTCGAGGGGTTAAAAAGTTTGTTTCCTTTTCTTTATTTCTCCTGGTCTTCTGTGTACCAGTGATCGAAATTAACCCCCCATACTCTGTAGAGAAAGCTGGCAATGTGACAAGGAAAAAAGGCAAAAAAAAAAAAAAAAAAAAAA